>NC_081517.1:29699630-29999630 GCF_030273125.1 Centropristis striata | reverse complement strand
CACCCTGCCCGGCCTCTTCCTCTGTGAGGTCCTCCAGCCGGCGTGGCAGCAGCGCCTGCTCCACATAGGAGTTCCTGCAGCGATTCATCTCCTCTGGGATCTGTGGGAAAAGAGGAGGAGGACAATGAGGGCCCAGTCTTATCTTTCAACAAATTCTAAATTAACATTAGAATAATGTTTAAAGATGGAAACACACCACTCTTTCCTTTTCTCTCTCTGTCTGTTTGTGCGTGTCATCTTTCAGGTTTAATTGAACACTAACAATATTACCGTCTAAGAAAAGGATTTTCATTAGATTTAGTAAATGCTTGTTTAAATGGAGGCGAATTACAGTCAGATATTTCATAGGTCATCCTTCTTTTATGAGCCTCCACAAGCAAATAAAGATCCAATTAAAAGAAAATAATTTGGGAGGTAATTGGGTTTACTCGCTGTGTGATGTGACCATGACAGGAAGCCAGGAAGCAATCTAATTAACTCAACACTAATGACCCACAGTGTGCAGCCTCTTAGCTTTGGCCGTGACATGTCAGAGAGGACCGCACTGGGCAGAGCGGCATTTTAGGCTGAGTGGGATTGAAATTGGATTAGTAATAGTGTAATTTGCTGATTATTTCCTGTTTATCCATTCAAGTGCTCTCCTTGTGGAGGCACAGAACCACACTGGATGGGGTGGATTTGTGGGTTTTGGGACTTGAGTTCATGCTTGAGTTTGGTTTATATGAGCAGAGACGGGAAGTTAAGTCCAGTTCTGCCCAACAGGGGCATTTGAAACAGAAGGGCGGTTGGCACATTTACTTTATGTAATCATAACATTGTTTGACCAAATGACAGCATGAATTGGATCACTGAGTTATGTAACTGGGACTATGTTTGTTTACGGGGCAAACACGGGGACACGAGGTATTTGGCAATGACACGGTACAGTTAGCTGGAGGTGACATTATTCTGTCAGCAAACACACCTTCATCCACTTAAGTGGCAGGTTGTCACTGATATCACAGTCAGTAAAGCAATCTGACTTTATCTTTGACTTTATCTTTGAATGTGACCTCTTAAAGGGACAGTCCACCCCATAATAAAAAATACTTTTTTTTCCTCTTTTTTTATCAATTTAGATTGTTTTTTGTTACGTAGATGTCTGCCTTCTCTCTTATATATAATGGAACTGGGTGGCACTATACTAGAAAGAAAATAGTTCCTATGTGAAACTGCTCTTAGAAAAGTCTGTGGATTATCTTGAATAAAAGGATCATGATTTATGGAAGGGCAGTGCAGTTTAAAAAAAAATCATTTTATGCCCATTTTAACACCACAACACTCGGCAACTCACACCAAAACAGTCTAGATTGACAAACTGAACTACAGGTAAAAGTATAAATATACATTGTTTAATTTTGTGAACTTTCCCCTTTAAGCTTTTAATTACTGTACGAACTTTAACTTTAAAAGTGAGCATTCATCCACTGGATAAGAGAGACGTCTAAAGCTAGAAAAAATGAGATACTCTCTCCAAGGGTCTGTTGGCTCTTGGCTTTTGTGGATTAAAAGGAAGCAGAAAATATAACCCTGTAATACATGTGAACCCCTTACTTGTATTGTCACATGTATTTTCTCTGTCTCTGCTATATTTGTTTACGTGACTCACTTTATCAACAAGTACATAAAATGACTATCTTTGATTTAGTGGTATAGGTCTGGTGGGTGGGAGGGTGGGGTGGTGACCAGGTAGTTATTGTCTGTATTATGTTTGTATTTTGTATATAGTAAAAATCTCAAACAAAAAGACCTTGTTCATGAGAGTGTTGTTAAGTACTGACCCGGAAGAGTTTGCTGCACTCCTGAATCATGTGTGCCAGGCCGTGAGTAGCAGCCAGGTTTTCATTCAGGTCTCTCTGGTCCGGCTTTCCCAGTGTCTGCTTTCTGTTCATCACCCTTAGACCAAGACAGAGGGCAAAAGAGGACGACAAGATTAGTAACAGAATCTATCATGGAGACAGTGGGTGTGGGAGATGGTGGAGGAAGCTCCGGGGGTTGAGGGAAGAAAAAAAAAAACTGTTTTACATTAGACACCTGATGAAACCTCTTCTGGCTAAACAAAATATGTTTTTTTATTAGATAAAGATGTTTATGTAACCTTGCTATTTCCTCTGTCTCTCTCGCTTCCTCTCCTCTCTCCCTTTTTCTTCTCTCTCCTCCATCTACAGTATCCTGTTCTTTTGTTTCTTTAGATTGACACTTTCCTGTTTTGAGAATGAACAGCATATTGCATGTTATATAAGCTGCTAATACAATAACTGTGTCAGTTGTGGCAATCAAAATAAAGGCAATGATATAATTACAATTAGCTGATTACGGCAGCCTAGAGGGACTTGAGGACACACACCTTGGGGAGGAGCTCTCCTTGCGGCGCAGGGTGTTGAGGTGGAAGAGGGAAGGGGCGAGACAAACAGCCAAGTTGGTGGGAGTCATCTGGTTCTCGGACACGCTGGCCGTCACGTCGCTGAGCAGACAGAGCAGCGTCCGCAGCGCCTCGCGGTTCTCGTCGGGCAGCAGCAGCACGGCAGCACGCGCTGCCTGCAGACGGAGCTCTTTAGGCATGTCTGGAGAGGAAGAGGGAGAATGTCATGGCTCGTCCTTTAATATTATATGAAAAGAAATGACTAATAACCACTGGCATGCGACATTATGTCATCTTTGAGTCCGCTGGTTAACTTAGGAAGGAGTTTGTGTTTGCCTGCCAAGATTGAGCTATGATGGGATCTGTGTGGACCTAAGTGTGTTATATAAGCCTGCATGTGTGTGTACACTGTATGCTTCATGCTTCATGTGCAGGACTGGTTCTGTTTCCCCTTATATAAACAGTTCCTAATGCAGCCATTGCAATCATAGAGGACTTGAGGGGATGTCCATATTAGCAATGAGCCACAGAAGGATGAACCAATCACATTTATCACCTCATCCCACAGGTATTTCCTGCACTCATCTTCTTTGTTTTCTTTTTACGGTTACACAATTTTCTTGCTTCATGGCAGGCAAACATCTACAGCTCTAAAACAATACACTGTGCGGCTGTGAATGTGAACTGAAGGAATGTATTGTCTCGACAGGATTTTGTTTATACTTTGAATGTGAGTGTATCCTTACACTGATAAATCTGCAGGAAGGTCTCAGACAGTTTGCTGGTGAGCAGAGGTTCTGGCAAGTCTCTAAAGTACTGCTTCAGCATGTCTGCGACGTCATATGCCGATTGGCCCTCATAGTTGACGCCTCCCCCGTCTGCGCCGCTCGCCTCGTTCATCTGACGAAGAGCTTGGATGCGAGACTTTACGCCTGATTTTCTGAACAGACCAACCTGGAGAAAAAGTGAGGGACACAGAGAGAAAGAGTTACATCATCAGACGTACACAGAAATCTGATAAAGTCAGCTTTGAACTATAATTCCTCTCTTAGTCTCAGAGTACAGTGTTTGATCCTATCATTAAGGCGTATCAAAATGATTCAGGTCCCAAAAGCGCATATGAAAAACATCCTTTAAAGCCACAGACTGTTATCGTTGAAAAATAATATTCTGACTGATCCCCAAATCCAGAGCTTACAGTCAATACGGTTACATCACAGTAGATCCTGTTGACTGTATTTACTAGAAGCTCCCATGACACGCTGTCGGCATTCTTGTACTGAATGTTGTGAAGGACCTCATCAGCGGCCTTTTAAGGCCGTATGAAATGGCAATGTTGGGGAGGAAAATAGAAAAAGGCCTTTGGCTTGTCCAGCCTGAATATTTTCCATGAGCTTTCACCACTTCCAAACAGAGGCGCCTTGTCCGGCTTTGAAAAGAACACCATCACTCTGTTTTCTGTTTTGCCCTCCGTTATTAGCTATTTTCCCCTTATGCCCCCCTTTCTTTCCTTTATGAATACACACACACACACACACACACACACACACACTAATGTAAATCTGTCATAATGTCTCTGGATTAAACAGAGAGACACAGGTGACTTAACAGCTGCATACTTTGACTCTCTCCAGACCTCCACGCTTCAGCGTATGTGTGACAGAGAAGGAGAAAAAGGGGGAGAGAGAGAAACTGTATATACACACACTGACTAAGTGGGTATCAGGCTTTTTTTCCGATTCACTTAATCTTTGCTGCATCTTATGTAACAACCAGTGAAAAAAAAATCATGGATGAATATTTCACTGATTGCAGATGTCTTAAATTGAAATATTATGTAACTCCAGCCCCTTAAAGAAGAAGCCTTTTCTGTGTGTAACTGTGTAAACTAAAGGCCGTACTTAAAGCTAAACGACAGTCTGGCAGGAACTTTGGCGTTATATGTACACTGCAATTACAGTATATGTACATGTTTATATATACCTCTGAGCATATATGTGTGTTTATTTGCGTATTTTATGTTACCTGGTCGAGACACTGGCTGCGTAAATAGCGCATGGCCTGCTGAATCCCCTGGGGGAGGGGCTGGCCTGTCCGCTGGACGATGACTTGTAGTGGCACACCGAACACATTCCTGTCTTTGTAGTCACGCACCTTGATCCGCTTCATAAACTTTGGCACAGCCCTGCAAAATACACACACAGGAAAAGAAAACTCTTAAATATCTGCTACATATTGACGTGAATTTTGATACAAATTCAGTGATAAAAAACAACAGGTCAACAAAGTTATGACATGCCTTTGCTTTAACTAGGTCTTATATAAAGAACCTACTTTGTAATCAACACATCTTACAATAATTCTGGTTTGACAGCTTTGCAATGGAAAAAACCCAATGATGGTTTCATCACACATGCTTTAAATAACTGTAGTTCAGATTTAATGTAAAACCATCCAAGACTAGATCACATCGCTAGAGCTAGCCTGGCTACCAAAATGTGTGTGTGTGTTTATGTGTTTTATGTGTATGCAAGGAGGAAACCACGCGGCTATAGATGCCTGTCTCCAGGTTTATGAGAGGGGTGTCAAAAGGGGAGGATCCCACTGCTTTATACATCCGCACAAAGTGTCTGTCTCACTGTGTGTCTGTGTGTGCAAGTGACAACCAAGTCTATAACCACAAACCCTAGAGTCCAAACGTGCGACTCTGACCGTTTCACAAGAATGCACAGATCCAGGCTGTGTGTTCATCTGCATGGGTGTGAGTATGTTTAGCACAGAGATGCAATGCGTGACTCGGTACAAGCTCGTCTTTGTTTTAGCGGCCGTTCACAAGACTCAATGTGCTTCTCAGAACCACAGTTTGGGAAAAATGGAAAAGGAGTATATTATGATCACGGCCCGGAATTCTGAACATGTACGGACCTCCAGCGGCCAACAAGTGGCCTCTGTCTTTCAGTGAGCCCCAGCCTGTCATAAGACTGTCGTAATGCCTTCTATTCCTGTCCAAGAAAGCCCTCGGGTAGAAGAAGCAGGGCAAGTGGCGATTTATCACTTTATTTTTGTCATGGAGCTTGTTTTTTGTTAAAAAAAACTGTAATTTTTAGGGTTACTGACAAACAGACAACTAAAGCAAAAATAAACTTTTGTGGAAGTAGTAAAGCAATCCCTTCAAGTAATCCATTTTAAAGACAGTAACTTTATACAGAATACTTCAAATTTAAACTGTAACTTTAGCGGAAGATATTTTCTCATATGCGTTTCAAATACGCAATTCTTTTGCTTGTACTCTGTTACTCCCAACCCTGCAAATAACCTCTCTAATGGAGGTGTCTTGAGTTTTTATCTTTTAGAAAAAAAAGAGCAAAATGCAAAGATATGGACAAAAAGAAAAGAAGTACAGTGTAAAAATCTTTAAGCAAATGCAGCTACAAGGAGGATATTAGATGCCACTTGCTAATCATGATCAGCATATGTGGGATATGATGTGGGTAGTGGTGGAGGGGCAATTGTTGACGACAGACCTTTCCAGCCTCCAGCTCTCGTAACACCATGCGTGTGAACTGCCATGATTGCCCCGTTGAGAAAAAGACAATGTACACCCCTTCCCAGCAATTACGGGCCTGGGAAAAGAATGTGAAACCCAACCTCTGTGGACAGCCGTCACCACACTATACAGCAACCTGCAGATGGAGGGGATTGGGAGACGGGTGGGATGGAGGGGTAGCAGTCGGATGGCTGGCTGGATGAATGTGAAGGCATCGCTTACGAGGAACAATTAGCCAGACGCAGAAGGGTTTTTGGGTGAAAAACAAGCTTTATAATATCAGTGTGTGTGTCGAACAATCGCCACAGGAAATGCCCTTCTGCTCAGTGCTCCATGTGTCTCTTACACAAGCATTTCCTCCAGTCCACTCACCAGCTGAAGCCGTGTTTGTTTGTCGGGGTGTGTCTCTCCAGCAGAGCAGTGAGCTGCAGCAGGGAGAGCTTCTGGAGCAGATTCATCTGGAGCACAGACTGGCAGCTAATCTGGAGCTGGGCGGAGGCCAGGCTGGGCCGATGGGAGTTCTGGAAGCTCGGCCAGCGAAGTTTCTGTGGTCTGGAGCACATACAGGGAAAGAGAAGGAGAGGATTGAGATGTGAGGAATGATTAAAAAAGAGCGGTTTAAGTAAATAAGTAATTCTGCTTCATGCTTTTGTGTACACATACACTTAGAAAATAACACAAAGCCACACACAGTATTAGTAGCCTTCTGTGCCAAGTGATCAGTTAAGGGATAAAGGGGATTTATGTACACATCAATCAGGAGAGACTGTCTTAAAGCGTAAAGACTCGTACGTCCCCCAAATGTAATTCTGCCTGTGAAATCCTAAAGGAACCACAACGGTCCCCATGGAGACCAAGCTGCATTCCTGAGTATCCAGCATCATTACGTAAGGAGAGAAGTCTCAGCGTGTCCCCTACTTTATCCTTTGCTGTCACTTTCTATGGAAAACTTTTCTTGTTGGTGCCCCAGTGTTTGTCTTTCAATTGTTTTGTTGTCCCTGAGCTTTCCATGCTCTTAGGTAATGTTTGGCAGGAGTTTTACACAAGATGACTAAAAGCATGAGCCTGTTTGTTTGAATTAGTTTCCTATGTTAAAGGATCGGCTCAAACAGCAAAATGTAACAAAAGTTATACAAAATAGGAACTTTTTTCTACAGAAAATACAGGGTTTTTAAAAATAATTTTATGTTGGTAAACCAAACGGCATCATGCATCAGGCATTACTACAGCAGCGTGAACTCAAAATAAGCAGATATTGCAGTGATTTAATTAATAAGCAGCTCAAAAGTATGCTGTATATCATATATTTGTACAGTGAGAAGTTCTATGTCTACTTAACTCTTTGCATTGACTTTATATGTAGCTATCCCGCATGAAAAATTTGCTTCGCATCCAGTGTGAACACACAATAAGAAGAGAATTTAGACTGACTGACCTGCTGGTTCTGGTTAGAGATGCCCCGACACCAGAATCTCTTCTCTCTCTCATCACTTCCTCTCCCTCTCCCAGCGGGTTTCCTGTGCTGTCTTGGTCACTTCCGTTCTCCGTCTCCTCCAGCCTGTTCTGCAGAGGAGAGGATGGGCACGGGGAGGCCGAGTCCAGTGCTGAATCTGAGTCTCCTTCTTCCTCTTCGTCCTCCTCTTCTTCATCTTCTTCTCCGGCCACAGCCTCTGACCAGGCGTTAACAAACCGCTGTAGGCCGCTGACATGCTGTAGCACTTGCTCCAGTTTGTTTTCATCCCCGTCTTCTTCCTCTCCGTCCTCCTCCCTCTCAGTGTGGGGCACGTTATCATAAAAACTGAGCCGGCTGTCAACGGAGCCTGAAGAGCAGCGGCGCTGGTGTCGACTCGGCCGCCCCCTGAGGATCACTGAGTTCCCGTTATCATTCCCATTGTTGTTGCGTGAACTCCCGTCTCGCAGGGCTTTGGGGAACGTTCCTGGCTTGTGACCTTCTGGTAAGTAGAAGAAAATCATGCCCTCATCTCCCTCCTCCTCCTCTTCTTCTTCTTCTGCTTGCCTGCTGTTGTCTCGAACGCTGCAGTTGTTCCTGCGGTTCTGCTCATCAACTGTCATCCCATTGCTGGCTTGGCAGGGGATGGGTGGAGCAGACTTGGGTGGGGGTGTTGGCTGTCGATCTGAAGCTTGTTGGGGAATGCTGAAGGGATCAAAACCCTCTAAATACATCCCTCCTCTCTTACTGGAGCCTGCTGCTGTGCTGTGGCTGCGAGCCCGTGTCACTGGGCTCGGCGTGCTCACTGCGCTTCCGCTGCTCGCCTCTGACTGGCTGCTCCCAGTACTTCCAGTGCTGCCATTGCTTGTCTGAGTGGAGTAGGATACAGAGCGATTCCGGTTAAGTGTCATAGTCTGAGTGGGATTGCGGTGGTGATTGAGGTTCTGGTTGAGGTTGATACTGGAGATGTCCACACAGTTGAGCCTCCGCAGCTTGTCATCATCCAGACCTTCTTTGATGACAGGACCGCTGATTTCTATCTTCCCCCCACTGGTGCTCCCCTTCTTCTTTCTCTTGGAGGAGGTGCCGCTGCGCAGCCGCAGACTCTCCATCCTCTTGAGGAAGCTCTTAGCTCTTGAGCGTGTGCTCTTGCCGCTGCCACCTCCTCTGTCCAGACTTCCTCCTAGACCTCCCATTCCTGTTTTCACATCAAAGGTGAACTGTCCGAGCGTCTCCAGTGGTGACGGGGGCATCCCATCAGACAGAGAGTCCTCATTAGCGCATCCTGACCCGCCTGTTCCCGAGGAGGAGCACATGCTAGCTACAGAGCTGGCGCGAGTGGCACCAGCAGGTACAGCCTCATTTGTCAAGGTGGCGGCATGGCTCTTCTCCTCTCCTCTTCCTCCACTCCCGCTGCTGTGGATGGAGCCCACTTCAGGCTGCTCGCTGAGGTCGGTCAGCACACTCTCTGAACTGTTAGCTTCACGCAGGGCGAGCTTGCCTTTCTGGCACACTTGGTCCTTAGGGAACTGGGTTGGAGCGGCATCTGTGGACAACGAGGAAAAAACCTCCAGCTCCTCCATTCGGGACCAGCGCTTGCTGTCCCTCTGGAAGGTCCAACGGCCACTGATGGCACAAGGCTCGTCCTCATCGGAGTCCTCGCTCTGGATAGGGGAGAAGGAGGGGATAAGGGACAGGGAGAAAGAAACAGAAAGAAGAGATGGAAAAAGAAGAGGGAGGGAGAGGAACAGTTAGAGGACATTAGACACCGCTACGTTTTCAATTTCTTTTCCAACATTCCTCACCTTGGTCCAGGAAACTTTTTGAAGTTATGGAATTTATTGTATAATTGTTGCACTTGCACTCTGCTTTGTGTGCATTCACATTCTGCTCCCATGTATCTATCTAATTGTAAAGTATACTAAATATACACTAGAGCCTTCGCTACACAAGAACCTTTACATTAAAACATCTCACAAGGAATTCTTCATGTAGGAGATATCCCATGCCTATAATATAATAAGACAATGATTCGATATAACATCATTTTGAACTGAGGGGCTGTTGTTACGACCTGCTAAAGCAATGATAACCATGGTTAGCCAGTATTCAGCCACTTCCTTATTTCCTGGACACAAGTGACCATGACTGGGTTACACGTATAATGCACATGCACCTTCCCAAAATGCACACACCTCCCCCAGTTTGGTTAATCTATCTCAGGCCCTGGAGGGAGTTCAGGAAATTCCATTATGACCCCCATAGCTCACAGAGCAGCCGGCTAGACTGGGGTCGCTCCCCCCTACAGTCTTTATCCCCTCTGTCTGTGCATATGCAGCGTCACTGAAACACTGCTACTGTCTTATTCCTTACCCATGACAGAGATATACACCCTCTTACACACAAGGCAAGCTGGGAGAATCCAAAAGAGACTTTCTTCCCAGTTCCCAATCACAGTGGAGGACCAGAGCTAATAAAACCTAAGCACACGCCACAATATAACCACCTCCTTCCTCTCACCTTTCTCGAGCCTTATCTATAATCTGAACTCAGCGAAACACAAAAAGGTTTAGAAAGCAATTCACTTGAGAGGTTTTTAAGCTCAGAAACCCTTTTCTTTAAAAAGGTGCCAGGAAATTAGCAGTTTAGAACAAAAAATTCCAGTAGAAAAATGATCAAATCCACAAAATCCATGTTCCACTAGTTGAGTGCCAGTGTTCTTTTTCACTGCTCACATGGGCTCCACATACAGGCATCATTATTGAATATGTTTTGCAGTGGAAACATGATGTCATTTAAAATTAAAACAAGACAAAGAATAAAGACTGATCTAGCCCTGCTTCGTACATTTTTAAAATCAAAGTCAATGATTTTAAAGGGGACAATACAGACTTTCGTGACATTTTCGGATTCCTTTGTGGCTTTTTTTTTCTAAAGTTATGTTGTTTGGAATGTGTGATAGCTGCATAGAGAGCGGTGATTGGCCAACAGAGCATCAACCATTTATCAACATTCTGGAGATATCTTATCCTCAAACCATCAAACCATCTCACTGCAAAGGTGAGAGCTTTGAACGTCACAAGGAGTCCGCAGAATGAAAACTATTTATTATAACAATTGGACAGACAGAAAGAACAAACCAACCAACAACTAGGAACAGGAGATGGAGATTTAAGAGAGGGGGAATGTTAAGACACGAGGAGATCAATGCATTCCTAAGCTGTCTGAGGGGGGGTTGTCATCCCACAAAGATGGCAAATAACCTCTTTGACTCCTCTACTCTTGTTGACTCCTGAAATGAAAGGTGACACAGAAAGGGTCATCCTAATGAATACCACCACACACAGAACAAGGATGTTACTATGTACCACTTAAGGCCGTTTGGGAATTTAGGTTGATTTGTATCAAAGGGAGCAATTCTTGTCACAAAGTCACAGTGTAAGTCTGACTAGACTAGTTTACGTGAAACACGCAAACTGTGATAAGCACAGAATAATCCTCCTTTCTTCCAGGAGGCCTTGTTTCCTTGAAAGTGAAATCTAAGAATGTGGTGTTTGAAGGAGTTAAATTTATCTTTAAAGCTACTTTAAAACATACCATAATGTACTCAATCACCAGCAAGATCACGCAAAGAATATGTGTGATGGTTCGTTCTACAAGAGTGCCACAAAAGAAGCATACTGATTCCTTTTAAGGTGAGCCTGAAGTATGAGGAAGTATTTGAGAAAGAAGGGGAGCATGCCTTGAGTAGGGGGAGGTCCTGGTCAATTCAACCCCTTCATTTAGACATTAAAGCTATCCTCCTTCCCCCTAGGGTCCCTCACAGCCTACTTGATATAGAAATAAACCCAACAGGTGCCTTCTCATTAAACAAGATGAGAGAAAACACAGCTTCGCCCTGTGGCCAAGACTGAACTGATGGTTGAGGTGAGGGAAAGCAATTGTGGTTGAGGAGACTTGCAAAGGGGCTTTTCAGAAAGGCGTGGAGTTAAAAATGTGTGCACTTACTCTTTTCCTTTGCGGGGATATCTCCAGTCTCATGAGAGCACACTTGTTGAGGGTGTTCAGTCTCCTGCAAAGAAAACATGCAACATTGGTTACATTTAAAGTGGGAGTTAAGGGGGACCTATCTCCAATTTTCAGATTAATACTTGTAATTTTAGGTTTCTGCAAGAACATGTTTCCATATTTTAATGTTCCAAAAACACATTCATTTGCTGAATATATCTGTATTCATCCTCTGTCAATAAAGTTTAAGCATTTTAGTGCCTGCTTCTTTAAACCCCCCTGCAGAAAAAGCCCAGTCTGCTCTGATTGGTCTTCCAGATCTGTGCTCTGAGTGTCTTTGCACCATCATTGCAGCCAGAGAATAACTGTAACAGCACTTTCTACCTACATATATTATAGTGGTGACACCACAATCTTACAGAAGTCCTGACACCTCATTTAAATGCAGTTTCTGAAAGAAGGCTGTCTACATTTCTTTTCATATTTTCACAGGATTTATATGCCACCTAAAACTGCTTTATTATCAAAACGGGATATGGAAAAATTCACTTTTTACCATATGGGACCTGTAAAAAATTCCAACTGCCTGATATTTTCCTAAAATACAAACCACTCATCACCAGGAGGGTGTATGATGGAAGAAAGGATGAAACAGGATGAAAAACAGCAGAGGGGAAAAGAAAGACAGAAGGGGGGACTTTGGTGTACTCCGGCTGGCTAATGAGCTGCTGAAGGATAATCTCCACATGAGCGGGAAGAGAATGAGAGGGAGGCAGAAAAGAGAGAGAGAGAGAGGGGAGAATGAAATCTGCTGGAGTGGTGACGAAAACTTGGGGAGGGGACAGAAAGCTTATCCTCCCAGCCACCTGGAGAAGGGGAGTGGGAGGGTGGTGGTGGTGGGGTCCACCCCTCTAGAGAGCTCTTAGAGCAGATCATGTAACAATGGAGAGATGAAGGGATGGGAACTGGGGGATAGTTGGGGTTGTGGGGAGGGAGGGGGGGAGTGAAAGGCTGCCAAGAGAGGAGACATTGAGATGATAGCTTCCAGATGTATGGAGGGACACCTGCTGTGGTTTATTACTGAGATTCGGAATTTGATGAAGGAGGCGACTTCATTAAAGAGCCATTAACCTCCTCCTCATATGCTAATCAATATTGCACGGTAGGATGCAAATCCACTCCTTTCCAGTGATACTCAATGCTATTTAGCCCTCTCACATATATGAAGATGTGTGAAACTTCATACAAACAAAGCTTTAAAAAACATTTATTCCCCAATTGCTGGTAGCAAATCATACAGTGTTATACAGTCATCGAAAAAATGATTAGACCACCCTTGTTTTCTTCAATGTATTGTTCATTTTAATGCCTGGTACAACTTAAGGTACATTTGTTTGGACAAATATAATGACAACAACAAAAATAGCTCATAAGAGCTTAATTTAGGAGCTGATATTTTCCATGGTTTTCTTTATAATGATTTTGGTTATTTAAAAAAAAACATGGAAAATAGCTAGATATCAGCTCTTAAATTAAACTCTTATTGTTGTTATCATTATAATTGTCCAAACAAATGTACCAAATAAACAAGAAATTGAAGAAAAGGGGTGGTCTAAAAATTACAAGATGAAAAGACAGATTGACTGTAGTGAACACTGCGTGACTGTAGCATCCAGCAGCAAAACGTAGGAGTAAGATATGTGCTTGCCAGAATGATTCAAAATCCAGTAAACACTATCTGAGAAACGAAAGAGTGAGATATGGTCATAGAAGCAAAACTTGAGAGAGGGAAAGGTACAGTGCATAGCTCCAATGTGGTTATCGTGTCATTCTTTCATCTCACGGGCAACTTTCCAAAGCCTCCTTTTCGAGTCATGCCCTCATGGTTTCGTTTGGGGGAGATTGGAGAAGGAGAAGAATGGCGCGTAACATCAAAAGAAAGAGAAAAAGATGTATGAAAGGTCCAGTATGACTTGTAATCTCACCTGCAGAGAGCCTCAATAGCATCCCGATCGAGGAAGTCATGGTCTCTGGTGACTGAAGAGATGTCGATGGGAAACTGGGCGTCTAAAGAGAGAGAGTCTGATTAGTGTGGCCATCTCACTGCCGCTGATTGGATCAATGTGTTCAGATAAGACTAAAGATATAACCCCTAGCCTCAAAAACACCCACCCACTCAAACACCCACCGGGGCCTTCCGTCCCACCTTCTCGCCCCCCCATACAGCCTTGATGAAAAGCTAAAAGAGGAAGTAGCGTCTTAGCCGACCAAACAAACACAGCTGCAGCTTTCAGACCCGGCAGGCAGGGGGGATGTGGAGCACAGAGGGAGAAAACAGGGGATTGATTGAAGAATGACAATAGGTACTCCACTGCTGCTCAGAGGTCCCACTTCCTTCTTTCTCCCTAGTCTACCTCATTAACAGGATCACTCATTCGCTGAGTTGGGGCAATGGTAATGGCACACAGTTAAGGTGTGCCTTAAATCATAAAGAATATTTAAGCAGTCTGGTAGAGGGGTGGATGGATGGGCTTTAAGATGTCCTCTGGAATGTGTTGGCCCAACCCAAAATGGGAATCTTTGCATCTAAACCCCCGGGGGTGGTGTTGATAAGAAAAAAGCTGTTCAAGGGAGGCTAGCACCTTTAGCCTACTGTACTGAATCTGGCCTATCAGTCTGCTTATCTTTAGTGGGGCAATAGTCTTGACAGCACAGACAATAGAAATTGTCCCACGGATACAAGGGAAGGAAAAATGTGTCATGCATCGGCCTAAATTCCTGCATGTTTGGAGACGGCTGCAAGACAGGGTGCAAAAATCTGCACGGCGATTGATTGTGGTTTGCACTTTTGTGTTTGTGCATATATAAAAACAGTCTCATCACCTGTGCAGAAACACAATGAGCTTTCCGTTTAAATAGGAAACCTTTCACGGTTAAGTAGCAACAAGCAATGACCCGTTGACAATGGCAGCTTGGTTCTGCTGTCATCGTCCTTTAGTTACATAAGGGCAACTGGTATGCCCATGGCATGCCATAATATCGTTGGAGTAGCTAAATGGAGTGTAGAGAATGTTTGATGTATTTCGGCGAGCGTGTATTTAAAACTCAAGGGTCGGGAAAAGCATTCTTTCTCAGCCACATGTCATTGTATGAGTAACTTTAGAGGGTACAGAAGACGTGTTTTGGGTTTATTTTAACAAGGTAAGAAAGACCTTTGGTCCTCAAAGAGATACTCGGTAGGGTAAATTATAGTTAATGTTTGGAAAATAGTGTTCTATGGTTTGTGTGGCTTTTCCTGCACAGGCACAGCAAAACACTGGTGCTAAGGAAAAACACACCCCTTACTCCTCAGGAATGTTCGGCTGTGCGTGGTATGTGTGCTGCACAGACGCAAGTGTGCATGTTGGTTTTTGTGCGCTTGACAAAGGACAACAGTTGCAAATTACCAAAGTTGTGTGTGTCACTATCACAATTTGGTTGTATGACTACTACTGTTATTCACAGGAAAAAGTGAAAAAGGTTCTACCTTCATGTGATCTCAATTTAATTTTATCAGATCTATATTTTTGCAGACATCGGTGTTGTAAAATAGCAGCCTTTAAAAAAACAAAACCCTCACTCCTCACAACAACATCCATAGAAAAATCTGTCTGATTATGCCACAATTCCCAGTATACGTAACTGTAGCTTTAGTATCAATTATGTGTGTCTTATTTTATCAATAGAAGTAAAATAGGTCAAATACTGCCTACATTTTATACTGATATTGATTACATTCTGTACTTCTTACAACTGAATATTTCGTGATCTCTTTGTAAATATGGGTGTAATCTTTATACAATTCATAAAGTAATATCCATTGTATTAAGACCATTTAGTTCTCGAATCTTGAATTATTGCCACATGAGGAGAGGGCGGGGATGTCTCACAGGGGTCCTTACCTTCATAAAGCTGGGCGTACTGTGGGAACCCTGCTGCTCGGAGCCAGGTACACGCCTCTTTGGCTTCGATCTCTGCAGAGGAGAAATAGTAGAAGAAAACAAAGGCATGTTAGGTTCTGTGGGAGACACTTCAACCCACCTGAAAAGAAAATATAATCAATGTTAATCATGAGATCCTCTCACAAAAATGCCTTTAATTGCCACTTATGCATCAACTGAAACATAATTTGGAAAAAGGCTATCCTGTCAACAATTCAAAGTGAGAAAAAAACAGTGGAACTGAGCACTCCAACATGCTAGCAGCTTATCAAATGTGAACCCCTTGACCTTATTAGCTATCTCACGCCCAGTCACTCTCCTCTCACATGCTTCTAAAGCTAAAGCTCAAAGCATCATTCGTGCAAATTGTGTTAACCCCCTGACACGCCAAGTGTGTGCCACTTAAGCTCCTTATCCAGGTGAGGCAGTGGTATTTGTGGTTCACACAGAGATCTATAACGTCTGTTAAGAGTCTTTTCCCAAAGGACACACTCGATCGATGGATATAAATGTGCCATTATATGATATTTTAGTGTTCTAAAATGCCTTTGCTTGTTTTTTGGGTCTGTTTTTTCAACATATGGCATCTTGTGAATGCAGCTACTATGGAATATTTTAATTATTTTGTTGATTAAGATGCATGAAGTAAAGGTTTTACATACACATCAGATGCACATTTCTCAAGTGTCCATCAATGCCATTACTTAAGTTGAACATGTTCACAACACTGCTCCAATACAGCCAGACAACCTCTTCCATAACTCTCTTTAAACACAAAGTGTGACATTTGAGCTTGTTGTGCTAAGTACCAACTGAACGTTGAGGTCCACTGTGTTAGAGGAGCCATGGTGATGTCTCCCAATTATCTGTGAAAGCCCTTTAGTCGACATATGCCAAATGGCTGCCCAAACCCCAGCCTCCTCAATTGCTGCATCACCCCCACAGCCAGCAGTTTGTAGAAGGAAGATAGACAGAAACATGTCTCCAGGCTTGAAGGAGCTGACTTTACAATGTCCCCTTTAGAGGACTGACAGCGAGGACAAATGTAGCACAACCTTGAGAAAAACTTGTAAACAAAACCAGTAGAACAAAGACAGGAAAAGACACTGGTACACCATGGATGAAAGTGACAACATGTAGAAAGACATCAGAACATGAAAGCTAAACATGTGATAATCCCGTTATAAATGTGAGAACTGTATGTCAGAAATTCAGGCGAGAGGGTTCAAAGTTTACATTTCTATTCATTCAGTTCTTGCATTTAGACATTATAGTGATGCCCTTTACACTTTTAGTAGGGGTGCTATGTTTGGCTGAGCGTGACTGAGCTAATAGTAACCACCGGTAAAGACATGTAGAGTAGTTTATTTTATCTTTGAAACGCCAGCAGTTCCACCTCATTTCGAGGCTAAATTACACCAAGGAATTGTTAGATTTTTTTTTAGCTCAAGCCCAAGAACAGGAGAGTAAAATGAAAACAGACTGTGCCTGAAGAGAGGCTGAAGACATTTCAGTATTTCTGTGGAGAGCTTCAGAGATAATGCAAAGATAAAATGTGCGATAGATAATGTCAACAAAGTGAGACGTTAACACGCAGGAATTGACCTGACTTGGACAAAAGAAAGGAGATCATAAAGTACTGTCAGACAGACAGATAGGTCAGAAGAAGACTACTGCTGCAAAGGGTCTGGGCTCAACTGTATACGAGCATTTGCATACCAACAACAAGCCTAGACGGCAGACAAACCCACTAACAACAAGGTGTGACACGACCAAGACAGGGTCTCCCCTCTGCCACTACAGGGGCCAGCACTCCTGGAGTAACCTCTGTGACACCAGCACAAGTGTCAAATAACACATTAGCAACTATGTTTTAACACTGACTTATTTGACAGACGAGCTCTATTTTTCCTTGTGGATGTGAACTGTCTCAGAAGCCGTGTGTCTGGTGGGTGTGTGGAGCCTAGTATTTTTGGAGCGTAGTGAACCCAGAGGAACGTACCAACAAACCAAGGGGTAATTATACCAACATTGTTGAAAGCAAGCACTGCATGGAGCTCGAGATTCTTGTGTTTGCTTGTGTATCTGTGTGTGATTGTGTGCACATGCGAGTCTGTGTGTGTTTGCAAAGAGCGACCTCATGTTTAAAGACAAACCACTCAAAAGACAGTAAAGCTATTGAAATGCAAATTAGACATACAAACACGTGGTTAGCTTTCCACCCCCAAACCCCGAAAAGAAGGCTATGGGATCCATTAAGTGCCTTTGGAGGGAAGCTATCCAGTGACACACCCCATTGGGCTAGAATGTGTGTCAAATCTACTTTACAGTGACATAATGTGGACTTGGAAACAAAATAATGACAACCGTATTCACCATGCAGATGGATAAAACAGAATAATATTCGCCACTGCGCCGCATTGTGTCTCTATTCATTCAGAGAGTGAAGCAAGAATATTTTTCTATCTTTTGTTTGGCTGCAGGAAGTGGACAGGGGCATGGGGCATCTGGCACAAACAACCTATAACAATAGAGCCGCACACACATACAGTCTTACGTATCTGGAATCTAAAAACGTTGGAGCCATAAAAGAGGTTTACAAGAATATCCAAGGCTCATAAAAATGTCACCCTACAACACCCCGCCCTCTCCTACACAGTTCTCTTTGCTTCAAGGGTGTATTTGGTTTTTTCACGTTCCTCCACTGTCCACCCCAATTCCTTAGCCCTCGCCAGGGAACTACCTCACTTCCTCTTCCTGCTTCCCTCACAGGAAGAGAGCCGAGCGGCGCTGCAGTGGCCGCCGACCACCCGGCTGTAAGGCCCTGCCTTCGTTTGTTCCTGGCCAGATAATAGGCGGGGAGTCAGCCAAGACAAACACTGGCTCCGGTGATTGTGTGCTTACCAAGCGCCCTCATGGCTAAAGACAGCTACAAAGCCACACTGGACAAATGTATGTCTAACTGCACGCACTTGACTCAAATATACTTGTGAGAAATGTTAAGTCACACTGAAATAGAAAACTGAAAAACACTTCACTTCAGTTTCAAGCCCTAAAGTACTCAAAATACTCCATGTCCTGGCAAACTATTCATGCATGCTGTTCTCACTCACTGTTTGTACTCATACGTACAAAGGTACTGTACTAGAATTTGTCTATAACCCACGTCATTTTGAGACAAGAGGTGCAGCTTATTACAATCTATAATGATGTTTACTGTTCGGCAGGGACCTCTAGTGGTCTCAATTATTGTGACGTACAATAAAGAGCAAGGAAGTCCACAAACCAAGGAGGATGGGACAAAAAACACTTTCACCAAAAAGACCAGTTTCCGTGTCTCCTGTGTGAAACCAAAAGCCAAATTTGTTATTTTAGGTTTAGAATGCAAGTTAAGAAGTAGTTAAACCCAACCATGATATTTTTTTCTATTCTTACTGCCAACAGTTACATCTTTAAAACAGGGACTGGGCAACCGTTACAGCATTAAATACAATGGTCATAAGATATCAAACAAACTCTTCATGAGGAGACATTGAATTATGTTACAAGTATAATTTCTGCAGCAGCACATTCAGGACACAGTCTTTGCTATGTCTGGATTTTGTTTTTTTATATGTAGTAACAACTGTTTGGGATGGAAGCAAGTTCAGATGAATGTAGTTCTTCCAAAAAAGACACTAGACCACAAGAACTTAAAGTCTTCTGTCATTTTGACCCCAGTGACTTCAGGCTGGAGCTACAGGAGCAACATAAGGGATCAGCAGCATGTCATTTCCTGACCTTCTGCTAAACCCAGTCTTTCTCCTGTTTGGTCACCTTATCACCATCTCTGGTTGCGGCCTGGTTGGCTTGGAGTCAGACAGCTGGACAAAGAAACAGCTGGACAGGTTAGTATGTGAAGCTGAGACCAGAAGTTGTGGTCCTGCTGAGGGAGGCCACACAGGATATCTGAAACATGTCCGTCAGGTGGGACAGAGAGGCAGATGGATATGTGGCTAAAACTGAACTAGTCCCAAAAGGATAAAAATTACATTTTGGATAATTTAGACAGTTTAAATCCAATGTATTACTTTGTGGACAGAAATCAGACAAATCCTCTCAGCTGGACATTACTTCTGGCTGATGTGAATGAGCAGAAACAACAAAGCGGGACACACTTCCTCTCAGTGGGAACGAAAGATGAGAGCGATTATCAGCAGATAACATGACTAATAAGAGCCAAACCGATGCTAATAGAGATTTCATATGGATGACAAGTGGATTTTCTCCTGGAATTTGTCCAAAGCTGAACTGGTGAGCTGCCAGTCAGGGTTAAGCTTCACTCGCTGCCCAGCGGTATCGACTTCTAAAATTATCCATCATAGTCTTTGCTTTCCTTTTCCCTGCTCTCACCCTCGTCTCCTCTGCTCTCTCTGCTTATTCCAATTCTGCTCGCCCCTTCTCTTCTCTCCTTTCCTGTGGCAGGAAATTCTCACAATTGCCGGCCAAAGTTCCCCTCCATCGCAGGAGGCAGCGGGATCTGGCTTGGCCGAGCCTGAATGCTCAGCTCCAGTGGGAGTTTGTCAGCAGCTCGCAAACAAAGGATGCTGCTCCCCACCTCAAAGGCTCTGCTGCATACATGGCAAACTGGAGGTCAAGAGTCTGAATACAGTTATCACGACTGGGGCAGGGGCTTTGAAGTTGGCAGATTAAGAAGAATGCTTGACTAACAACTGTTGTGAATTGAGGTGGCTTATCTGGACTTACCCGATCATCGCTGCGTCTCAAAGTGCCGACTGTAAAACGACCAAGAAGGCAGGCAGAGGGTTCTTATCAACTTCAGGTCTGAGTGGCTCATTTCTGAAGGAGCTGCAAAGTGGGTCTAGACAGGTGATGTGATAAACCAGGCCAGACTCAGCGGCTCAGCAGTAATCTACAACAAGCAAAGCCAGGAGCCTGGATGCTGCTAGTGTTTGTCCCCAACAGTGACAAGGACAAACTCCCGATGTCCATGAACTTGAAGTGTGTTTCATGTTTCTGACATGCTGTGAGACCATTTCATGACCAATTCGATGTACTTAACAGCTTGAATCGGTTTAATACATCAGGACAACTGGAGACAACAGCTTTTTTTTAATGTGACCAGTGTAAAATTCCTTTCAGTGCTCTACTGGAATGCAAAGATGGGTGATAACAGATTTTCCTCCTGATGGGTATCATGTTTTGTGATTCCACGGTTGAGACAGCTGGCGTTCGCTGAGAAGGTCTGGCTGTTAGCAAAGTGAGACCATGCCAGGAATATCGCCATCTGGCTGGCCTCAAGCTATGCCCCGTTGACACACACACACACACACACACACACACACACACACAAGAATAATGAGATTTACTAGCAATGGTCCATTCCAGTTACAGGGACGGGCACGGATGCACGGACACATACGCATGCAAACACACAGCTGGCCCAGATGGATCATCGCAGCGCTAACCCCGAAGGCCCCTGTGCTCCCTGATGACAGATTTATGCTCACATTGGAGGGCCCTAGCCATGGATCAGGTGACCAGGCACATTCAAAACCTCTGATAAGCTTTCCCCAGCCTACCTGCCCCCCCTCGATAGCCATCCATTCATAAACAGATCCCAGGAAAGCCTGATACCTTCAGCAGAGAGGGAAGGTAATGGCAGAAATGAACATGTGTCTCCTCGGAGACTTGAACAAACACTGTGCCAGCTGGATGTAAATCTTTCAGATAAGGCCCCAGCTCACTTCCTGTTTCACAAAGAATGCAATGAAGTGTGCTTCCTTCATTTGCTCTTCTCCCAACACAACCACCAACTAAACTGTGAATCCATCTAGTCCCATCTCTAATTAAAGAAATAAAGAGACACAGGGCTTGACAGTAATGACTGCCAAGTTGCCAAACATTTTGATAAATCTTGGCAACCAGTTCTTTAGCTTTTTATTGTCAGTGGCACCCACTTTTTAGCATTAAAATAGGGACAGCAAACCATTGACCCCAAAATAAATACATTTAAAAAAATGTTTGTATCATTGATCTTTAAATATTGTTGGCTTAACTCGTATTCTATGTACCAGGTGTTGAAGCTGGATACTTTCACTGATAATAATTAAGTTACAAATGCTGTTGAGTTCTGAGTTTGTTCAGTTATTGCTATAGATCTTTTATTACATATGTTCACAATTTAACATATGACTGCATACTATCTTAATTACTCAAAATGTAAGGTGATTAAAAATGGCCGCCATATTTTCAGTTTGAGCGAACAAAAGCTGATGCCTGACCACTTTCAAAACTTAACATTTAGACATGAAGTATGAGAAAGAGTGGGACTAAAAAAAAGTGGTTACTATTTTTTTTTTCTTTCTGTTACAGAGTCACTCATTAAGAGAGTGGTAGGAGTATGCTGTCAGTGTCATACAGTGTTCAGTGTTCATTCACCTCTCATGGTGATGACTGGGTGTCTGTGAGTGTCTCTGAGCACGTTCTTAATGGTTATATGGCTCAACTGAACCTGCTGTGCTCATATCTGTTCCAGACCTGAGGTAGCTGATAAGGAGCCATGTGTTGGAACCAACAGTTAAAACAGTTGAGACAAAGGGCCAAAAGCCCACAAATCAAGTTGAGCCTGCCAGCACAGGACTGAGAACGGGGGATTTTTATACAAGCACAACACATCCACCAACCCAAATTCCCCCAATCTTAGCAAAAGGTCAGCAGGCAAGCTGGCAAAAGGCACGGGCTGTTAAACAAACTGGGGAAATGACAGAAGTGTCGCGGGCTGGTACAATACATTTCTGATATTCCTTAAAGACGCAAAACAAGATTTATAAGCTCAACATTCCAGTTCGCGACCCCGTTTCCCCACATAAGTTTCATTTAATCCAATTCAAAGCGTCAAAGAGTGAGTGCTGGGAGCTCCCCTGGACTCAGGCTTTGTGCGTAAGAGGGGAAAGATTTTGGGCAAAGATGTTTCTTAAAGATAGGGAACCTCACAGGGTCGTGCGTGACTTGGGGAAAGTTACAGGTAAAAGAAAACCTGAGGGTGTTTAGTTAGTTGTGAACTGGAGTGGGGACACTGGAGACGCGGAGTTATGCGCAAAGCGGGGAGATTTCTTATCTGACAGCCCGCAGCGCCGCGCCGTAAAGACGACTTAGAGAGCGATTTTACGTGAACATTCAGTGATTTAAATCTTAAAAGTAACTAAAAAAATAAGCCCACAATGGACCACTCCTTATCCCTACAGTTGAGTTATAACGTTAAATATCTTGGATAGACAGGAAACAGCTTGGATGCATGGTCACATTTTGTTTTAAATAGAAAACTTTTAATAAAGTATTTAGTACAATGAATATGGAATTGACTTACGTGTTAATATCATGTTTTATTGTCTTGACCAGTCTCAGCATAAAAGTAAACTCCCGGCTGCGCCCCGGCAGTGTGACTGCCCTCGGTCAGGTCTACTCCACTGTTAGGACGAAGCCCGCATGATAGATCCAGCGTAAAGAAAAAACTCACTATACAGTCAGTTGCAAAAGTCCTATGACCGTTGCGCGAGACAGTAGATCCATGGTTATAATTTGATTTAGGCTGCGACACACAGAATTCCACAATTTCTTCAAATCCTTTTCAACACTGCGAGTCCCTGAATGAAGCGGTCCCCAGTAGGAATGTGAATGGAGAGAGTAGAGTGATTCAAGCTTTAGGAATGGGCAACTCTGCCGTGGCTCCGCCCCCCTCCTGCTCCGCTGCTCCCCACCTGATAAGGAGCTGGAGGACACACGGATCCACTCGGGACGACCTCAGCAGAACATCATGTGTGGAGAAGTTTATTGCTATTACGATATTATGGCAAAACAGTGCGTCAAAGCGCGCTGTTTATGACACCAAATCATCTATTTTGATGCCTGGGCTGTACTTAGTCTCTTCGCTTGTCTAAATCGTAATATTTTGTATTTTTTAGTAATTTAAATTTCTTCAATATATGCCTAAACAAACGCTACCCGTATAAAATCGAAAGTGATTAACTGTACTCCCCAGGACTCCCCTCTATTCATTTCAGCTCCTGCCTCGTCTGAGCCCCAGCCGCCTCCCCTAATAGGCAGCAATTGACTCGGAGGTTGGTGCCCAGTTTGCATATCATTAGAAAATACTGGAGACAACTGGGAGACGCTCTTTTGTGACGATGAGATTAGTCTGAAAAGCGCAAGTGGCGCAGTGAATAGAGAACTGTTGCAGGTATGGTAATGCATTTGGCCCTGCCCCTGTCCTGTCCTGTCCTGTCCATGGCGCACGGACACCACGCACAGGCTGACCCAACAATAACAGCACATTGAGTCATGGATGCAGTTTTTAGGAAGTCTTGCTGATGTTGACACTTTGATAGCACTACACTTTAATCACACTTTGTAAGCAGAGAAAGGCAACACAATTATTATAATTAGCAATTACTATAACAAGGATACGTGTGAAAATAACAGGGGTAGTTTACATACATTATATTTCTACATCTGAATTTCTTTATTTCCTGCGATAATAAACGTTGTGCCTTTAGGGAGCTGTATCATTTACAATCCATGCTTCATTTGGACAGAAAACGTGTTGACACCTTGCTGATATTTCTCAGGTTTAAATGTGTGTCTGTGTGTGTAGGGGGGATCACGCATTGCTCATTTATCACTGGTTCTATTTCAAAACAGCCCGTCCAGTTTCCCCCTCTTCTCCTCAGGAACTTTTTATCCACATTTTTCCAAGAACTCCTCAACGACGTCAGCGTTAGGCATCCGCCAGCTTTGTGTTATTGCCATGGTAACACCCAGGAGTTGAGGTGGTGCAAAAAGGGAAAGCCAGACGAGTCACCATGTGGCAGGGAAATACATGTAATCCAAAGCTTGGACTGCGAAAGGGGGGAAAGGATGATGCAGAAAATCCTGGCTAACTGTACAGTCTGTTGTTGGCTGCCACAGCCGCCCCAGCTGACTGACGAGTCACAAGTGATTCACCAAAAAGGGATCCTGCCAGCTATTAAAACCAACAGAATCATCAGTCTATAGGCTTTCATAAAAACGTCCCCCCGGTGGGATCATTTGGAATGTTTGCCCAGAGGCCCCAGCTGTAAGATCTGGTGAAATATAATGGATTTTGATATGCTTTGTGTCTGAAATTGGTGTTGACAGCCCTTTTTATGCAGCACCACATCTCCCAAATCCCAAGCAAGTTTATTTGGCTTTCTGTTACTGGAGTTTGTCCAACAGGGAGAGTGACCTCTGGTTAACTGATTCCAGATATAAGTAACCTCACGATGTAGGATGACAAACTGTACTATTTATTTGTCTGTGGGTGACTTTTGGCAAAAACTATCTACTTTGCTTTTCTTTACACACCCCAACTTGTCAGCAGGGGCGTGTCTAGAACAGGGGCTTGGGGTCAGTGATGCCAACTTAGCAATTTTTTTGGTAGATTTAAGAACTTTTCTGACTACCCAAGCACATTTTTTTGTAAAAGCACCTAGCAACACATTTAGCAACTTTTACAATTTATTTTAAAACTTTTAGCAGCTTTTGAAAAGTGCCTCAAATGCTAAAACCCATGCATTTTTCCCTCTAAATGATACAAAAATGATTTTTCCCACTTTGTCACCACATTGCAAAAGTCCATTGAGAGTGACGTCTCAGCTCAATAGGAGGCACAGGCAGTAGCAGGTAGCAATCATAGGCAACTACAATTGTTCATGTGTGGGCCGTAGGCTTTACTATGTAATGAGAAAAATATGAATAAAACAAAGCTATGATGTGTTGTGTTTCAAAATAAAAAATCTGATCATAAAAGTGTGTAAAAGTGTACTTCTGCAAAAAAAGTGTGATAATAACAAAAAAATCAACAAACAAAGTCATTGTGTAATTTACGTAATGTTCATGTCATCACGCAGTGACATCACAATGTAATTTAGCATCTTTTGGCAACAAATGGACATGCCTGTAGCCTCTTCCCCTTCGCCCCAGTGCATGGGGCGGCACTGGCCTCCACTGAAGTATGACTGGCCCTTCTTAGTAGCCCTCAATACACCTAGGTGAGAGGCAGGAGTTATTCCAGGTCATCTTGTGCAGTGTCCAGTAGATCAGTACGGAAGTAATTGTCTTTAACGCCACTCCTGTTCTGTTTTCCTAACCTTAACAAAGTAGTTTTGTTGCCTTAACTGAACCGTTTTGTGTGAACACAGACTTATTTTGAAAATCCACTATGCATGTATCAGGCTGAAATTGAAACTTTGTAATGAAATAATGAAATTCAAAAACTGATGTCAGAGGGGGAACCTACAACATCTGTATCTGACACTGAGGAGGGTCACTGAGTTAGGACTGGTATTTGATAAGTTGAAGAGATAAGAGAATGTTTTTGTTATTTGTGAAAGAAATTGGTTGATTTGGCAGTTATTATTATTTCTACACATACAACATTATGGTCTGTTGGAGCCAAGACAGAAGTAAAGCAAATGTCAATGAACATGCAACAGCTTTACAAAAACAAAGTGCAGTCTAAAAACATAGAAAAGTTCCCTGATTCTGATTCTGATTAGGAAATATTCCATCAAAGAATAAATAAACAGTACTGTGAATCTGGCAAAGCATTCAGTATCAACATTCGATACCTGACAGTTGATACAATAACACATTTTGGCCAGAACTCAAAATTTGAGGTTCGTTGCGCATACGTTTATCCAGCTTTAGCATAAGCAGTATATTATATATCAAATAATACGTCAACGGAAAATGTGATCTTATGAGCTCACACAACAGTGTGTTTTCATCCTAAATCTGTAACCTTAAGGGAGAAGAAAGATAATTATGGTCTGTTAGTGTGTGTGTGTGTGTGTGTGTGTGAGAAAGAGAGAGAGGGATAGGGGAAGGATAGAGAGAACGAGAAAGCAAAGAGAGGAAGGAGAGATGAAGACAGATTACCAAACAAGGCCAAATCCCAAAGCCAGAAAACCCGACCACCCAGAGGCTGCACCCAAAACCCCAACCCAAAGCTACCCTCGATTGCGATGGGTCAACAACCCCGCGTAGAGTTGAGGGGGTTTGCGCTCTCAAGTTATTTTGCGGTGATAAATACACAATAATGCCAACGATTGTTGTTGAATGTGTGTGGTAAAGTGTGAGAGATCAGACAAGCAGACTGCCGCTGCTGCCAGTTGCTCTGGGGCAAATGAGTGTATCTCTTTAGAGTGTCTACAATTTTCATTCATCAAAGCTTGTCAGAGTCAGGCGCTTGTTTGGCTTATGATTCAGATACAGATCAAATACACACGGGTATAATGAGGGCTTTGGACAAAAGAGAGGAAATGAGGAGATGCATCAGTGTTGCGGCAGGCAGACACGAGGGATTAAGCCTGCATTAAATGCAACTTTTCCCTGGAAAGGGGAAAACACTTTTACCTTAAAGGCATCATAAGGGACGTTTAAGTGGATTATCTTGTGATTGGCTGGAAATATTACTCATGTCTAGCTGTTCTCAAGTATCATTTCTATTATGAAACAAAAAAAACAAAGTGAGAAAACAAAACAAACCACAGGCATTTGATTTTTTTTTATAAAATTGGCCTTGTTGCTGCTGGGTTGTTGGGTGAAGCTACTGTTGTAGGTTGTAAACTTTACAGTGTCACCTCTGACCCCGAGACACAGAGGGAGGGGTCGGAAAGGGAAAATAAAGGAAGCAAGGATAATTAAAGACATCATAAAAAAAAGACTTTAATCAAACAGAGATATATGTAAACAAAAAACACAATGGCAAGATTAAACAAACAAAAAAGAAAGAAAAAGAGTGAGAGAAAGATGAAAGACGTCCCCTGCCATAGAGAGCCCTCCTCTGGGCTTGCCTTGGGGTTTACGCTCCTCTCTTCTACAAGCTTCAACCCCAAACAGTGGGGCCAGGTGAGGGTCAGTGGACGGATGTGTCAGTCCGACACACACATAAACACCCAAGGCCGTGTCAACAAAGACTCACAAAAGAGATAACCAAATTATGGGTCTGCAAAGGTCAGAGCGGCCGTCCCGAAATAGAGATGAACATGTAAGGTGTGTGTGTTTAAGTGTCTGGACGGCTGTAATCTGATTTAAGTTTTGTGGTTATAAATTTCAGATACAGTCATAAAGATATTTCAGAAACAGATGTGTAAGGCCATAAAGTAATAAAAAATGGGGCATTTATGTTTTTATTACATTGCTAATATGGTCAGCTTAGTGGAGGCAGTAACAGAACCAAATCAATGTCTTTGTGAAAGTGACAGGTGGCAACATTATGGCACTGGCAGCAAAGCATGGTGTAATGGTGGCTCCTTTTTTTACAGCAATATTGCAGAATCTCTGTGTGAAAGCTGCCTGAGTTCTATTCAGAGGCGAGATACTGCCACTGTCCTTGAAACCTGAATCTCAATGGCTGCAATGACAAGCGTGTGTCCTCTGCCTTTTACTGATGCAGTCTGAGATAATGAGTGTGACTGCTGTGTCTGTGTGTGTGTGTGTGTGTGTGTGTGTGTGTGTGTGTGTGTGTGTGTGTGTGTGTGTGATTGAGTGAGGGAGTGAGAGAGAAGGGTGAGGGAGACAGACAGAGGAGGGAGGAGAATAATCTTTTCATAACAGGAATCTCCAGAAATAGCTCATCCATGGTCTTGGGGATCAGCCCAATAAGACACTGATTAGAGAGAGAGAAAGAGAGAGAGAGCATATGCTTCCATACACACAATGGTGAGGAGGAAGTGCAGGGAGACAGAGGCTTGGACCAGCACACACACAAACACACACACAAACAAAGGAAGTGTGAAGCAGACAGCGGACCAAATGCTTCGCCGACACCCTCTCCGGGCTTTGATGGACTGACTACGATCACAATAGAGGCAGGAGGCTGACACACACACTTACACAAACAATGGATTGGTGTTGGACTGCTATGTCATTTTCATCAAGGTGGTTGGTTAAAAAAACCCAAACACTTTACGTAGGATCATCCAATTATCATTGAGTTTTTACTTGTGCAGCAGTAAAAGTTTATAAAGAAGGCTGCTGAAGAGGATAGAGGGCTTTTAAGTGATAGAGTCATGTGTGTGTGTGTGTGTGTGTGTGTGTGTACTTGCATGTACACTTGTATGCACGCACAGACACACACATGCATGCATTATTTCAGGGTGGACAGGATGTCACGTTTTAAACAAAACAGACTGTTATCATGTTTCAAATTCAGTGAAGCTAAGCTATGGAGGCCATTCCTCCTTCTCTTCAAAACAACAGTCATCATAAATAATCTTTATACCACAGACCCTTTCCTGATAAAACACCAAAGAACTCCAATAAAATGGAAATTAAAATTATGTGTGGTGTGAATGCATATGCACATTGATGAGTTAGTTTACAACAAAGTGAACATGTGCCTGACACCTGACAGCAAAATAATGTCCTGCAAGTGTGAAGTACGAAAGACTGTTCCATCCTCTTTATGAAAGGTTTCTATAGGAAGTTTATTTTTTATGTTTATTTGGGTCTCCACTAGCTGCTGCCTTGGCAACTAGTATTCTTCCTGTCCTAATAGATCATCCACATAGTATCTAAACTGCAGCCAGGACCTGAATCCAATTGGATCCAAATGATATTCAGTCTCATCGGTTTGAGTAGCAGCTGCACTGCATTGCATTGGGTCTTTGGCTTGTGTCTCAATATGTCTAATACAGAGTTATCAGCTCCGAACATGTGGTAGGTCACAATCGTTTTTTTAAGCGATGAAGAAAGTAAACCTTAAAGTTAAAATAACATGGATTACTAAATATTCTTGTTGGCTTTAAGACTCTGGTGTGGTTGAATACATTTTGGATTGGGTCCAATTATACTGGGGTCTATTCGGATCAGCTACACAGTTGTCTGTTGAGACAAACAGTTTGATATTCATCTCTGCTCAGCTCAGGTTTGAGATCAGATCCGGCAAAGGTTGGGTGTTTAGAATCTGGTCTGTGTCCAACACTATCAAACACATCAGAAAGCAGTCCTTTCAATGTAGGTGCAAACATTTTGAACTTCTTATCAACTCTAATAATTGGGAGAACCATTATTAGCCAGAATCTGCTAGATTTCTTGGTAAGTTGATGGTAAATCTTTGAGCATGACGGACCTGTTAAAGCAATTCAATCACTGTTTCCCTGTAAAGCACTAACACATGTGGCTTCTGCTCAACCTTGGCTTTCAGACAATGCCAGACAGAATCACTGGCCAACACTGATGTGTAAAGGCTAAAGCAAACAGTGTGCAAGTTAAAACACACAAACACAAAGAAACACACACAATGTTCAATACACATGTGCAAGGATAGTTACTTTTAGATGCTTAGTTTGGGCTATTCTCTAATATGTATATCAGTCTGCTGTGTTTCCACTGCGTGGTACAGCTCTGCTCCACTCGATTTGACTCACTTTGGATACCAGATTTTTTTTTTCAGCACTAGTGGTCGTTCTCTCTGACTAACCAAACAGTGGTTTGGTACTGAGGTGATACCAAAAAAAAGTACCAGGTTAGCCATGTTTTTTGCTAGTTGAAAACCAAAAAAGGACGAGTTGAGCAGTACAGCTATGCTAATTAATGCAGTGATAATGCAGAATATGCCATAATTTGCATACATAAAATATCTGGTGGTGGACATACCATTCTTTATTATATTAATACTGTATATTACATGTGTTAATAAAAACATTTCTTTTCTCATATATTTAAAGTTTAGCAAAAGAAAAAAAATGAAACAAAGCCACTTGTATTTTGAAGACATTGTCCATAAAGGAAGCTCTGGATCTCCAAGAAATCCACCGGTCAGCTGCCCTCTTTTATGTCGTGATCAAGATAAAGAAGCACACATACACATTCACACAAGCACACTCGTATTTTTCTTATTAGTCATGCATGGGGAAAGCAGATTAGGGATGGTCTGCTTCAGGGTGAGAGAGGGATGTCAGAGGAAGAGCAGAACCAGAGGGCAAAAGAAAGCGAGGTATAAAGGAGAGAAAAGGTGACATTAAAAGTTAAATTTTGGATAAAAAAGAAAAGAATAAAAGAGGATGGGAGTGAACATCATACACGTCGAATAAAGTTGATGAGGAAGAGATTGTTCAAACAGTAGAAGCTTGTATTTATCATTCAGTGTGTTACATGTCACATGCCAGGTAGATGGAAACATATATTCCAACTAAAATGTTGTAAAAACCGCTGTGGTTTTTCCGCAACTCTGTTGATTAATCTCATTAATCTCCCCGCTAAGACTCAAAAACAACATTTTATGGTAAAGTGTAGTTGTTACTGGCCGAGAGTGAATGAATCAAGCTGGTTTGATTTATTTCAACAGGCTTTAACACTGGAGCAATCACATTTCAACAGTGAAAGACTTAGTGTGAGTGTGACCACATTTTCTTAGAATTACAAGAGGTGGAGGTCTGCTTGGGAAACCAACTAAATACTTGGGGAGTGGTTAATGATGCCAACCATATGGCTGTGAAATGAGCACACAGCAACATTTTGAGCGGTGCTGGAAATTTCCAGAATTCCTATTCCAAACCAAGTGAGGTAGAATAATCACTGTTTGGAATAACTTTGTGTTCCACAGTGCCCGATTTCCCAAATAGAACGTGTTGGTTCATCAACTCCATCGAAATAAATCAAACAAGATCATGCAATAATATGACTTTAATGATCACAGAACTAACACAAAGTACTGCTCCTTGTAAATGAGGGTTTAAGTTGTTCTGCCTGCCAAACTTTCACTGCCTAAGCCATTGCTTTCCATGTCAGCTCTCCCTCTCTTGCCTCTTAGAGATTCAATATGAAATATTTTGCAAATGCAAGTGCTGAAAAACATGGAAATGGATACCACATATGAATCCCAATGGGCTCTACATGAGCCCAAAGTCCAGATTTTACCTTACTAAAGCGACAACAGGCTTAAAACAATCATTATCTGACAAAAAAGCTAATGACAGCAGCCTCTAAGAATGTAATGTCTCTTCTGACATCATGATTAATTGCTCTGAATTAAGACAGACTTGGCGAACAGTTGGAGGAATTGGCACGAGTGTCGAATGTATGTCAGCTACCTTTCAGCAGCAATGAATCATGGAGCCTTGGGTGCAAGTTGCAATGAGATGACAAGCCCTGCAGCAATACTGTGGAGGGTTAAGTGTGTATGAATGAGGTACAAGGTGGGAGTGTTGGGACGTCGGATATGCCAAGTAGATTTTTGACATCAGGATGAAATAATTGGTGCACAATTGTTGTGTTTTCGTGGATGCATCTTTCTGTTTGGGTGAGTGGTATGTTATTATCTTTTAAATACATGCTTGTGTGTCCTGCATGTGCACGTCCACACTGAGGTTTCCAATAGCAGCTCTGACAATAGATTGTGTAGAGCTCTCTTCCCTTTTCTAGTTTCTTTCCTGTTTTTAACTTTTCTTAGACACATGGAGGGAAGACCAAATTCCAAAGTACCATATGTGTGTTCTTTCTCTGTGCAGAATCAGCCGGTGGGTAACGCAGGAAGTTGATGCTTTAGTCTTCCCTGCCCTGACCCGTGACCTCCTTTGAACCCCGACCTCTGGCGAGCCACGTGACAAACCGTGCAGACATCCAGGCTGTCATGACAAACACAAACCAGGTTCAGCTGGGAGATTACCGCTGATCCGGAGGCTCCTTTGCAAAAGTGCACTGAGCAGGTTTGAATTTCAGAGTGATTTCTTCCAGCTCCGAACTTCATACAGCTCCTGTGTCTTGTGTCGTTTTTCAGAAGATAAGATGAGAGATAATGCTACTGCTGATCAAAGAGAGGTGGGATAAAGGACAGACACACACCCTGTGACAAATCCCATACCAAAACCAAAAAACATGACAAGTGCCTTCAATCAGTTTCTCTCGATATTATGATCTTGATAAAACTCATGTTTTGCCACTCCATGAAGATGAAAATTATTGTCATTTAAAATCTACTTACGATCATTTAAAACTTATTTTATTAATTAAATTTCTGATTGGTCACTGACTGCTGGTATACCTTATTAAACATTTCCCAATATAGAAAGGATTGCTGAACAAAACAGGATACATTTCGTAGCTGTGGCTCCTGTTGACTAAACATCAATTTTATTAATGACTATTTCATTTATTTAACAGTGATGCTGTAGCTGTAAATCATAGAGCCAGCTTTTACTGCATCCGTGTGTTGGCCTAATTTTATATACCTCACAAAATAAGAGAAATTCTAGGTTTACAGAAATATGCATGTTGTACCTCGGGTGACTGCTTGTCTTCTCTTTCTCCAGGTAAAACACTTAAGATAAAAGTACTTTTTTCGTCTTTCATTTGGCTTTGGTTGCAAGTAATTTTCCGCCCTCCAGCTCTGGGCTGACAAATATCAGCAGGAAGACGGACATTTACTCATTCTTCATGTGACAACCTTGACCTACTAAACTAAAAGATGAGCGTGAGACTGACAAGACAAATGCCTCTCACATGGAGGAATTAAGGAGATTTGGACAGAGATAGCTTTCACTGTGCGCCTGAGCCAAGCTACGTATGTACATACGTTTATTTACATGCTTGACATTTTTTTAAGGTAGCCTTCTGTAAGCACTGACCAACAAGGGAGGTTTTTGATATGATTATGAAGGGGCTTACTTCAGTTGGAAAATCTAAATGTTTGTCTTTATGCATAGCTGACCTAAATCCACTGCACAGGAATCTAAGGAATCTGGTGTATTAAGCCAAATAAAAATAAACAGAAGGAAGTTAGTGTTTATATTTAGCTGTGTGTGGAAAAGGCAGCATCCCTGTGGGTTTGCAGTGGACAGAAACTTGAAAAGAATAGACTGTGACCCGTTAATGATAACTCGAACATAGGGTCAAACACGTTAATGGCCAAATAAAATTACTGACTCTATTTGAGGCATTTATTTGTATTGTGAATTAATCCTATTTTGGATGTAAATTCTTCAGATTTTGGTTTCCTTCTTAATCAATGACAAAAGCAAATAACCTTAAATTTCTGCATCTCGTTTTCTCTATTCATTCAAACAAACTTTAACACTTTATGGGATTAGCCCTGATGCCCTGAACCCTCATTTACCCACTCTTTCACTCTCTGTCCTACACATAGACACAGTTGGTTTATTTACTTAAGGAGCTAATGGACAGCACTGATGTGTTTGAGGGTGGGGACTCTGGGTGATGAACAGGAGCCGCAGTCAGACCTGTGACTCCCCCCTCGTCCCTCCGCTCCTCATCGGCCCCTGGGGGATGATAGCTCAACTCCTGAGTAACAAGGGGGACTAATACTGTCCAGCTGGAGGTTGGCAGCAGTGACAGAACCTCCATATGCCCAACAGATTGGGCTTTGGCTCTCATGCTGACCCTTATCTGTTTACCCAGTCCTCCCATCTTTCCAAGCAAGAAGGAATAGGACTGGACAAGAAACTTAAAGCAGGGATACTGGAGAGACACGACTGGAAATGCAGGAAGATACTATGAGTAAGGTTTAACGGTCTACATCAACATGGTCGAGGCATGAGAATAAAATATTGTGTTAGTAGAAGGTGTGAAGATAAGCAATGGAATGGAATGGACTACAATAATGTTAAAGTGTCCTGGTAGCAGCTGTGATAGTCTGAGGTAGTAAAGCAAAATACAGAAAACAAGGAGCATTTTTGCAGGAAAACATTTAAATGGGAGAAAAAATAACGAAGAGTCTTCAGCTTTTCTATCAGCTCTGTGAGGATGTAATTCAGCATGATGGTGCTTTGAGCTAAAAACTAACACCCAACAAGTTTTTCAAACCATACAATCACATACGTTGTTTCTTTCCAAAATGAAATAATAAAATAATGAAAGCGTTAAAGTTTTAACATCATTATTGCTGTGACACTGTTGCAGTTTAGTTAGGTTCAGGTAACAAAACTACTTGCTTAAGGTTAGGGGAAAAAAGTACAATATAGCAAAAGATGGTTAGAAAAGTAAATATGGGTTGTTTTAAGCTACTGTACAGACAATTTTTACGGTGTCCTTACAGTCTCTAACATCAGCATGCTACAGGTATGCTCACACTGACACTGAACACCATGAACTTGTCTAATAAATTTCTAATAAATTGTATATAGATATTTTCAGTCTGGTGGACAATCAAGCAACTAACTGACCAACCAACTTTGCCATCCCAGCTGCGAGCATGACTACAAATGTATTTATAAAACATAAACTTTGGAGTCAAGTAACAGTTCTTATAATTTTTACAGTTATTGTATAATATTCTGTCATTCCTTTGTTTGAATTGCAAAAATGTATGTATTTAATTCATATTAAAAGCACATGATGCTATGGAGAGTCACAAACAACTTCTTTTTTTTTTTTTAACAAACAATGATCCCTGTTTTCTCAGAGAACAACAGAGTCCTTATATATGTGTTGCTGTGATATGGCCATGGAGAGATCAAACCACGTCTTTGTCTGTAGAATAAATGTTTCAGGCCTTAAGAAGCATAAAAACAACACATAACTCCCCTATCCTACCGCGCTTTTAGCGCTAATAGCTTTAAGGCAATGAGGCAAGCACAGGACAAGCAAATAAAGAGAAGAGGCTGCTTGGTTACTGTGGTCTGGCTTTATTCACCCGCAGGTTTTGAACTCAATCCTCAAAAACTCATGAGGCCTCAGACAGCCAGGCTCTTCTAGATCACGTTTCAGTGCATGCACATTGGTAAGAGCCACTCAAGTGGTTCACATGACAGCTATATTGACCCTGCAGAAAGACAGGCGAAGAGGGAAAAATCCCCCAACATGTTTACCATTCATTATGTTTCAAATGAAAGCTGTTTGAGAACGGGACGGATGCACGCACAGGAATCTCTCTTACATAAAAACTGGAGGTCCGACCTCACCTCAGGCAAAAATAAATAAAAACCTTATTTTCACAACATTCCCAAAATTGTTCAGAACATTACATATTACAACCAATGAATGAAAAATATTGTCTTCCAGGGAGCAAACGGCAACTTTGTGGCCTGTCAGGGTAATTAGTGCGAGAAATGCTGGACACACATTATGTTCACTGACCCTCACCTCAACCGCGTGCGTGCACGCACGCACGCACGCGCGCGCACGCACACACACGCACGCACGCACGCACGCACACACACACACACACACACACACACACACACACACACACACACACACACACACACACACACACACACAAAGACATTAAGTTGTCAAAGTGTCACTTACCCAACATGCTAATGCTAAGCGCTCCAGTGCTTGTATTATTACCAGCTGTAAGGAGTTAAAGTGGAGGTTGGCCTGGACTCAAAGAGTGACAACACTCAGCCAGTGGCCTTGTGTTCACCCATTCATGGTGGCAAAAGGGGTTACGATCCCTGAGTGACTACAAGGTGAAAGGTCACTGGCAACACCTCTCGATCAGAGGGAAAAGGGACATTAAGTGGGTATTCAGTCTAAAGAGAGATTATGCTGAAGGCTCCTTGGAGGTCTCCATTGGGAAGAGCAGGGAACAAGACACAAAAATTTGGCCACGTCAGCATTCAGGACCCTTGAAATAGAAAATAAACAAGTACCTCAAACGCTGCTACAGAAACAGTCTGTGTAAAGCTTATACAGCTCTGGATGAACTTGATGCCATTTGATGGTAGTCCAGAACACGTCTTATGATGGATCACAATGTTGCCCAGACACAAACATTTCCTTTGAGATTCTTAGAAAAGATTTTTAAAGGCTCAGCAGGAGCCCGAAGCCATCCATAACTCCTTCCTCAGAAGTTGTCCGGAGCAGCTGCAACATTTTTCTTGGTGCTGTTCAGTTTCAGATTCTTAAACCAAATTTCTACTGACAGACTGTTCCAGGAATTGCTCATATTTTGGTATCTATCTCATCTAATTAGTGTTGTATATGTAATGATTTTGTCCAAATATCATAAAAACAACTGAAAGCCACAATCATAATGTTTATAACATTCTGTATCAGATCTAACAGAAGCCTGGAAGACTGGACAGGTTAAAGGGGTCACTTTGGAAATGGAGCACTTAGCTGTGCCGCTTTTGTCTCTCTAATATGGTCTCAACTGTCAGGGATCTTCAAGTCCGCCCTGACACAATGACAAATGCAGAAAGGAAAATATGAGGAGATGGAAAAAGGAAAATGGCTTTGCCCAAGGACCCAGAGTGTCTGTCAACCTCTTCATAAATAAAAAATACCAGTCACTTTCCAGTATGGGGAAAAGAAGGAGTCAAGAACCCGGTCAGACATCAGGTGGAGGTGGTATGTCCGCTAAATGCCATTTTGGATTGTGGAAATCCATCTGTAATCACTTTCCTTCCCAATTTATTTGGGACATCTGCTCACTCTTCATATCTCACATACACTCCCATTTCCATTTGGATACAGACATTGTTTATCATCCCAGACTAGCAGCACGGCTCTATGGATGGCAGTGTCCTATGGTCGGTTGGATAGTTGGTTGGTTGATGCGCTGCTTTGATCTAGACTGAAACACTTCAGTAACTACTGGATGGATGAATGGATGAAAATCTGTATGGACAGTCATGATCACCAGATGAAGAATCCAGATGACTGCTACTAAACTAAGATAGCGACCATGGCTATTTTAGCATGTTCTTATCATTTATTTCAAAGCACCACTGTGTTAAGTACTGACTCACAGAGTTCCTGGCATGACTTCAGACCATTAGTCTTGTACCGGTACAGTGCAGGGAACAAAATGTGAGGCATGCAACTTCATCCTTGACCAATCAAATCCAAAGAAGCATTTCAGTCATGTGGCAACTTGTGTATTTTGAGTCGAAGGATAAGTGGTGGATAAGTGGCATTTCCAGAAATATTGCTTGGTGTAGCACAGTTGCGTAGAACAAAATCTCTCCTTCTATTCCTCTCCATTATCCAAACTGTCTTCAGTCATTAGGGTTTTTGTTAAGAGTTTTAAAATCCTGCATTGATTCGTTAATTTTCCTTTATTGGAAAACATGATCTTTTTTATTAATATAAGTTTTATTCTCCAGTGACTCATGCAGTCTTGTGACTGGCATCGAAAAGAAAAACATCTATTCTGAGTACAAGATAAAAATCTCCATAAATATTTGGAATTAGCTCTGCAGACGAATGACCCTCCTCAATTAAAGAATGTTGCCTGGCGTTTCACTTTTCTGTGCTTGGGGAAATGTGTGTCCCATTAAATGATACAATCTTGCTGAAAGGATAGGATGATGATAATCACAGGGTGTCTTGTGCTGGTGACTGGGGTGACACGTGAGAATATGGGTCAGTGTTTTTGTATTTTTCAAAACACTGGGACAACATCTGATCTGTTAGTATAACACTGCTCTCTCAGTTTAGGTAGCCATCCTTCCTTGGTTCCTGGGATTCTCAAATTTTGACAATTGAGCCTGTTGTCCCCTGACTGATAAACATACCCACAGTGAGGGACATTATGAATCACATGGCACTATTTTAAATTGACAGGGATTGTGGTTAACATTTGTTTTCATCACTGTTATTACCGGATCTGTGCTAAGACTAAGTGTCTTTACTGGAAAATGCATTAAAATACTTTTTGCCTATTTTCTTATCGGGCAAAATGGAAATATCATTTTGAGATCAGAGTCATATCCATTAACTCTTGGTCTTGTTAAATTAAAAAGCCAGAAGACTCCATCATGACTCATTACTTCCAAACTGTAAGATAATCTCCTCCAATCAATGGAATCTGAAGGGACATAAATATTAACAAGAGCAACAGGATTAGCTCAAAATCCCCTACTGATCAACTGAGTAAATTAAAGGTGGCTAACCCATGGAGACCCGCAAAAAGCAGCAGACACACAGGAAATGAAGGCCCACTGGAGAGTAAACAAACAACATACCATGAGATCAGGCACCCCAAGAGGCAGTTAAGTTACCAGAGATGAGACCATTTTAATGGGGCACTAAAACTTGTAAGTACCCATCTGGAAAAGATTCTTCTGGAATGTGGCTGCTTTACAACTAATGACCAGTGACGAGTCGTCACACCATCATCTTTCTCTTGTCTCACATCACAAGTCATCAAGTGCTCAACCTCTCGTCTTCCATCATAGCTCACAGGTGAGTCTGGATGGATGTGCATGGAGGATGGTCACACACTCTGAGAGTTTTATGTGTTATTCTGAATGTATATTCATCATGTCCTGGTATTTGTTCTAGACATTCTCACTTATGGTCCTCAGACACATGAATTCATACTCATTATGTGTACACATCATTTTGATCTGAGCTTCAAGTCCTTTGCTGCCTTTTATAATTTCCATGTGTCTGTTTTGGTTGTGGCCTTCCTCACCATTTCTCATATTTCTGAAGCCACGACTTAATTTAGTCTCAAGGAATCATCATACCACAAACACTTAAAACACCATCAAGCTATCATCTGTCCACACTGACACCAATCACAATGTGCTGATGAGGAAATCCCCATGCCTTATGGATTAAAGACACAATTGTGCTTTTATATCCTTTTATTGTGCAAAAGCCCTCATTGTTTCTAAATCATGTAGCGGCAACCGAACCTCTTGAGACATTTTCTCTTTAATTCTCTTTCTACTCCATTCTCTGCTTTCTCCATGGCTGGTTCTTTCATTAACAGTACATGCCCATCTCCTTACACAGCACCACCAATCAGTACTATTGATTAAAGCTGCGAAGCCGCACCCCACACAGTGATTCAAGGTAATAAAGACAGCTCAGTCTCTGCCAACAAAGCAGCTCTGCTCACAACAGCACTCACACCATTTCTGCTGACGGAGGGAGGAAAGGTGTAGGAGTGGACAGCCCTAAAAAGTCTGCGGTGTGAAATCAGACATTCTCCAGCGCCGAGGCAGGAGCAAATTCCACAATGTGTGCAAATATTTGTGCACACCACTTTGGGAATCCCAAGCTTTGCCAATTCAGAAGTTCTGTGAGTGTTCGGCTTGGCGAGGACCTGCTTCTCATCTCCGTACAATGTCAATGGACACTTGAAATAGCTGGTTCGTTGTTCCATCTCAGTTATATCTGGATGTTTGAGTATGGGAGGGAGACGAGTGTTTGCCTAAGTCCTGTGCTGAACAATTGCATCACCTTCCAGCTGCAGAGTAAAAACATGGGCAGCGAATGGGACATTGAGAAGTCAAGAGCGTGCATCAAGTGGGCTACTTATGGTCTTGCTGAAAAGGACTAGACGTCCCACTTGAGCGATGATGAGGGCAAAGAGACGCAGAAATCAAAGAATTGGCTGATTAGGATTCTGCTCACGAATCGGCTGCAGCTCATAATGCTGAGGCTTCAGATCTGGCTTTTCCTCTGCCTTCTATGGTTCTAAAGGCCACACTCTCTATACATAATTAACTAAAGACATCAAAATAATTATAAAGAAAAATAAAGGATCGGTATTTGATGTTGTGCTATAATCTCATGCTAAATGATGGTTAAAATGACTTTTATGTTGCAAGCTCCAGAGCTGCTCCCTGGATCAAACATCTCTTCAGGTTTCAATCCTCTTTTAAGACAGAACTAATCAGAGATTGCCCGATTGATAAAACAGAGAGGAGTCTTGTGATTAGAAAGTCAAAAGACGCTTTCAGTGAGTTCATGTGTTAAAAAGAGAAAGTGAGAAAATACTGAAGGAGAGGGAGCATGGTAGAACAAGCAAAGTAAACAAGTTTGGCGTGAGCTTGCTGGAGTCACCGGGTTTAGCAAAACATTCCAAAGTCTTCGAAACAAGCGGCCTTGTGAGTGCACAGGGGCAGAAACAAGGGGGCTTTAAATCACTGAACAGGAACAGTGTTGGAGGACTCTAATTCAATCATAAATATCTCAAGAGTGTTCGCCCTCACACACCGACATGTCAAGTTAAGTGACTGCCAGTCACCTATATAACAGCAGGACAATCAGTCAGAATAACCTTGCCAAAGCTAATAAACTGGTAGAGGACAATATGGTTCATTAGCACAAGCAGAAATTATATATCATCTATAGATTTACTATGGTTTCTACATTACAATATACAGATACAAAAATAATATTGTTATAATTCAATGCACTGAAGAATTACAGAGATATGTATATCATTTATCAAAAGGTCATATAGCCTTATTTCTTATGCTGATATAGGCTATAGTTAATGTAGAAATCATTCTAATTACATTTCTGCCAGGATGAAGCAAAGTTAAGCGATCACATTACTCATACATTGGCTGAGCCAAACTGTGTAGGTAATAGGGAGTTGAGACTTTAAATCTTGGTGTTACACAGTTAAGCAAAACATAGAATTTTTGGAAAAATATTTGCTGAAAAACCCCCAACAAAATTTAGTTCAACAACGGTCACACAGTGCAAGTGTTGCAACAGTTAAAAACATGACACACTGTAATTGCAGGTGTTGTGTCGATATTGGCTCCCCTGTCAAATCGTGTTTCCCTCCCATAGTTCATTCCTTTTGAAATTGATAAGTGATGTTACAGTTTAATGAGTGACTGTATTAACTGGTGATTCAGCTGAAAGCGTCATGGTTGCTCGTAGTGACAGCAGCTGATAAAAACAAACAGAACATGTAGTTGTCCTCTTAACCCTCAAATTTAACTTTAATACATTTTAAATACAGTTACACATCTAGTTTTATAATCTGTGACAATGTTTGATGTAAGCGACTACGAGCAACCACAGACGCATTCAGCTGAAAATCACCAGGGTCATTCGTTAAACTTGCACACCGGCACTGCTGAAGCCAGGTCATTTGAATACTTGAAGGAGGTTTATGAACATATCTGTACAGATCCCAATGGAAAAAATCTCACATTTTTATGCAAATTATGCCTGCCAGGTCTGAACTTCAGCCACATTTAAAAAATCACATTGAGCTGAAATATTAACAAAATGAATGATTTTCAACAAATTAATGTTTCTGTGAACCTAGATCACAATTTAAATTGTGAACAATAGGTGTGAACTAGTTCATTTTAATCTGTGTGAACTGAACTCTGAGTGAGCTCTTGCAGAATGGGAACTTGCATAGTGACTTAAAAAAACATTTTCTTCCTTCTTATTAGGAAACCACAAGACAAACCTTTGACTGACATGTTTTTGAAGTCAAGTGCTGAGTTAAAAAAGGCAAAACAAATAGAAAAAAACTATAGGAGATAGGAAAAGACAGATGACGAGGTAGAAGATACAGAATGTCCCTGGCACTTGTCCCATAGTCATGTCTAGTCGAGCTTGGCTGTAATGTTATAGGGCACACGTACACATGCTTACACAGTAAAAGAGTCTGTGCATGCTTTTAGGTATGCTCTGAATCATCCACATTCACACTCACACACCCGCACACACACCAACACTGTTTTTATGACTCTTTAAGTAGTTCAAGTGTGGCACGCTTCACTCATGAGACACACATGGTATTAAATTAAAATCTCAGGCACAAACAGAGATGACAGAGAACAGTGTTCTTGGCCTACTTTTCCATACCCTCATGACTGGGATGGGATGCTGCCTGGCACAAAAGTAGACAGTGGAGCAGTTCATCTGCCTTGATGAAATAATAAGGAGGTGCTATTTATAGACACAAATCGAGCAGCTTGACCCAAATGTGAAGGCATACTAAAACGTGAGATGGCACGAGAGAGTAGGTGGAACATCACAAGCTGTTCTACTGAACGAGTGATTTAGGTGCTCAAATAACACAGCTGGAACACCACATGATAAAAAAAATGAAAGATGCCTCGAAAAGATAAAATGCTAACTGGATAGTTAGATCTCACTTGCTCACTTCGACATCAAAACGTAGATGTGAAATGTGTTTTTTTAGGAACAGCAATGTACTGTGAGAACTTCCAAAGACCTACCCAGTACTGAAACACATGCTTGGAGCAAAAACCCACAAACACTTTAATTGTTGCTAAGACCACAAATGTATATGCCGCAACCCAACAAACAGTTGGTTATAATGAGTAAAAGCTCAACAGCAAAGCAAGATAGCCATGGGCGTCTAAAGCAAAGTCTTATGTAATTTGATCTCAGTGGTTCAAATGCTTGAAAACATGAAGAACTAAACCAACCCAAGATGTACACATTCAGTATTTGTGTTGCTCTGCAGCTAAATCTCATGTTTTCAAGCTAAATCCCTGATTAAACTTTAATAGCTCTGTCCATTCTTGGGGTGAAAGTATCTTGTTGAAGCTAATTTGTTACATGGTTGCCTGCTGCGTTTTTTCATTCAAAGAGATCTCTGCTGATGTCACAGCGGTGCGCCCTTTCTGACTTCCTCTTTGGGCGTCCTCGAGGCGTGAAATGGCCCCGCTGGGTCCCTGTAGGGTCCTGTGAAGCCACAATAGGCCCAGGACATCTGTGTGGTTGAACAGTAGGCAGGGCTTGAGTAGACCGGAACATGTCCATCGACCTCCCACTGGCCCACCCTTAAGCTCCATACAAAAGCTTGGTTGCCACTTAACAATAACACATTCATGCACAAGTAGGGGCACAAAGACACAAATACGCACTCAAACACTGGTGCTTAGGTATAGCAAATACATTTACGTAAATCAACAAAGAGACCTGTTCATTTTTTATTCTCAGCTGTGGTAAAGTTTTCATAGTGATGTCTTAGGCACGCGCTGAAAAACCTCAACCAAACCAGAACATGAAATTAAGTTTTCACCTTATTCTGACAACACATGGCTCTATGGATGGCAATGTCAGGTTGTTCTTCAGTAGGTAATTTTCGTCCAAACCACTTTGGTCCAATTTCATCAGGTACAAGGCAGGTTTGTGTCCGCCTGTGTGTTATTTTGTGGTGTGCTCGCCAGGCTGAATGGACTACTGTAGCTGGTAATGCAGGTTTGGTAGTGCAGTGCAATTTTGGTATTCATTTTGGCACTAAATTGTGGCTGCTCAAACACAGGTAGTCTGTGCCCTTTTTTCTGGCTTTAGTTGCACACACAGGCCTCTATGAAGTTACACAAACCCCTTTAAGAAAAGCTGACTTTGACTTCTTGGAATTTTCTTAGAAATTGCTCAAAAAGCATGTTTGTGTACAAACAATTACCAGGATAGCTTTGAACCAGTGACACTGTAATCATGGCATACATGTTATACCACTGGACCAGTATGAAGTTTCTACACACACCAAACCTCATTTATACAATGGCAGTAATTGGGAATAGGGCGGGGATGTCAACTTTCTAAAGGCATTAGTGGAGAATATACTACACCATTAAAACTATTTAAACTTCCATGTCTTGTGCACCCTGGGTCAGATATTATTACGCTATGAATTTTAATTTGCACTTGTACTCTGAATGTAATTAGTATCTGATTTACTATGGCAGCAGCAAATGCTGAAAAAAACAAGCAGGACTGTATGCTAAGTGCATTCTGAGAGTGAAATAAAACTTCAAAAGTGCAAGTGAGACACAAACCAGAAACGAATGTTGCTGACAGTGAATTTCACAAACAAGCAAGGAAGACAATGCAAAATCACACTTCAAAGTCTCCACCTTCCACACAACAACATCAGTTTCCTCTCAGGAGAAGCCAACTGAATTTACCGCCCACTATAGAACTGTTAGGATGTCTGCAGGAACAAAAAGTGAACTGCTTTCAAAGGGTATGAAAGGAACTGCTTTATGTTTGCTGCATGTACCCAGTTTCACAAAAAAATATAGCCCAAAGTCTTGTTTTTCCAAGTATTACAAGATAAAAGTCTGGATAAACACGTGACTGTGTGGTATCAAGTGAAAATCAACATATCATTGTTAGGAAGGAAAACTCTTTTCAAACTCAGTAACTTGATACATGCCAATATTAGTGTAACATTACAGAAATGCAGCAGCTGTATGCATGTTCACACTCATTTGACATTCCTCACAGTTGAGCCAGAGTGAAACAGCAAGACAGAGTAAAGTGCAAATCCCTGAGCCAAATCCTTACCTCTGAAACTATGGCTTCTGTCACTGGATAATAGAAACTAAAGTAATATATGATTTGTGTCTTCGTGAAGCAAAAAGCTTACACAATATCTCACCATTTGCTGAAACATTCTCAGCCAACATGAAATTAACCAACCTAATAGGCCTATTACCTCCATTCACATGACTTTGGATTTGATTGACAAATCTCTGGTTATTATGCAATAGCATTAGCCCGGTGGCATTATGATAGGCACAATAAACTAATTAGGCTTCTCGGGTAACCAACCAAAAGAAGTGGAAACGGAGAGCAGAAATAACCTTCACCTTGATGCAATCCATGGTTGCATCACATCACAATCCTACAGAAGTGGCACTACATTATAAATGAGATCTTCTACGCAAAAACATGACATTTAGAGAGACTGTTACACAATATTCTGGTCAAGTGAACCTTTAAGTGCAGGGACAGGATGGTGTGCACAAGTGTCAGCTGTGAAAAAGAGAACATGTCAGCATAATGACATGGAAGAGAAAAATAATTCATGTGGTGGTGACATAATTCAGTTAGCAGTTACTGCTGAGCGTCTAACAGTTCAGAGCTGCTCATTGGTCTTTCCCATACTGGTTTCCTACTCTGTTTATCATTGTTCACACTTCAGTATTCATTAAAAGACCTATTCATCTTGTATCATGGAAATAAGTAACTTTGTAACTCAGTAAGCTGAGTATTTTGTTGCTGAGTGATAGTTATGAAACAGTCCAGATTATTTCATATTGTGTGAATATTTTGTCCATTGAATGTTAAAAATAAAAGCTTGCAAACTTTGTACAAGCCTAATAATTTTGGATTACCCTGATCTTCTGCATAACCAAAAGGAACCGCTCAACCCTAATCTGAAGTCTGTATGACAGGGAACTTTACGATGTGAACCGAGTCTTTAATGAACAGACAGGGGAAAATATTTTGTAGGCAGGTATGATGACAGATTCTTTTGTTGCACTCTTTCTGTCTTGCTATCTGCCCTGATTCTAGATGCCCTTTGACCTGTCTAGACCTCACCAAAACCAGTTAAAAACTGAACAGAAGGCATGCCGCTCATTCCAGACTCTCTTCTCTTCTCCTTTCAGAGTCTTTGCTGAGTCAAAAATGTTCATATTACACCTCCTACAAATCAATTGATTCATTTTTGTCACAGTCATGAATCTCGGAGCATTAGATGAATCATGGAACAAGATGAATCTAAAGGCTTTACAGTTTGCAACAAGAGAAAAACCTTTGCTATGGTAAACTGAAATTCTCAAAACCATTAATCATGAGCTGATGAAAAGGTTGGAAGTCCACACTTGTGTGCGGAATCAATGGTGCAGTATCTGTTACTGTCTTGTTGGAATTTCATACCTTTGGCCTAAAGGAAGGGATCAGAAAAAGATGTCTGCTCGAAGCTTTGGCCCCATTCATACAGCCTCACTGCCTAAAGAAGATACTTCTTGAAAAAAGGGGGTTAATATAAGGGGGCTACCGAGGACAATAGCCGGTCAATGCAATGATCTGTTTTATGACCTCTCTAATAGACTGTAAGTGACAGCTGGGCTTTGTCAGTGGATAAACTCAGTGTTTTCCCCTTCAGCTGTAAACATGCTTAAATATGTGATGTGATCATAGGGTTAACAAGGGTGGAAAATGTCAACAAGGCTATTGGGTTTCAGGATGCGTGATGCTACACAGAGCTGACATGCAGTCCTTGATGCATGCCCTGAGTGTTATTAGCTAATGTACATGCGTCATCAAGGATCACATGCTGCAGAAATGTCATCTTCATGTGTTATAGTAAAGAAATATCAAGTTCTAGTTGATTTTTCCAAAGCATTTCAAGACTATTTCACTACCAAAAAGTCAGCTATGCCTGGAATATTATTATTATTATCATTATTAATATCATATTTAATTGGTGTTTTCTCAAATAGCATAACATTTATTTCTATCCCCACACCCCCTCCCTACCAAAGACCCATTTTTGTCCTTTTAAGCGGGAACAATGGGTCAAGGGTTGATAACAGGCAAAAATAATTGTTGTACATCATCTGAACAGTTCACTTTATACAGTGAGGACAAGTCTCAAAAAATGGTCTCACTATAATGCAAGGCTATGGAGACTAACATCATCACACACAAACAGAATTGGGCTCATTAAATTCACAAGATTATCAGATTTCCAGTTATATCCATTTCATGCAATTGCAAAACGGTTTAGTGTTTTGCTTAGTGTTTTGCTTTTAAAATATTAAAATATAATAGGTGGAAATAACACATATGTACTGCATGAGAAAGTGGGTACCCATATAACCCATTTTCTTTCAGATATCAGGAATCAAGGGACCCCTTTGAAAATGGCATTGCTGGTACCAATTTATTCTCCCTACTGTTAGAACTGATCCTGCTACAGCCTCTGAAATACAGAAACCTGACCGAAGAAGCTGGAGAGCTAAAGAGGTTAAAATGTAATGGAGTCAGGACAATTTGATTGAGATCCATAATTTAAGGCAACTCCACACTAGAAGCCTTTTATGATTTTGTTTCATTAACAGTTAATGGCATGTGGACACAAACACGCTGACTAAGAACACCAACAGCTCTCTTAGTATGGTACACTGTGTTCCTGCACTTTATGACCAGTGACACACATGCATGAATTCACCCACACTCATGATGTTTTAGTTACATGTGCATTTCCTGTTGAAGCCACAACACTACATCTTGAAGGAAGACAGCAAATGAAAAGAAGAGAAATTAGTGACAGGAGAGCTGTAATTAGATCCTGTCATAATTCTTTGACCCACTTTTCAACTCTTTCCTCTTTCATGTGCGACTCGGAGCTATGTGGCAACAGCCTGAAACATCCTGCTGGATATTTATCACCTGGTGCTCTCTACTTCAATAGAGAGGTTAGGCCACAGGGCACTGACCTCTGGATTCATAGGGAAAATTGTGTTACCTCCTTTGAAAAGTGGCACAGCAGCACCTGTACTGACTTGGAAGGTGCCGAGGTTTCAAACGGGATGTGGCTGAACGTTTTGTCAATCATGACCCTTGAAGATGATCACATCGCTCTTAAAAGCACTTTGAAGCAGCCTGAACCTGCAAATGATATCGGCCATCTGCGGCCAACATTCCTTAAGAGCAGCTCTGTTAATCCATTTTCTTTGCTCTTATGTGATAGAGGAACATCTGTATTATTTAAAAGCAAGCTAGCCAGGGAGTTGGAAGTCTATTCTGATGCACTCAGTCCTGCGTGCGTACAAGCAGCTCATCAGTTATACATGGGCAAAACCCACTTTTCAAGCAACTGTAGTGGGAGCAGGTGAGAGGGAAAATGTCAACACTGCTATCTCAAAGTCCAACACAGAGAAATATATCCATGCACATCCACTGACACTTATAGTCCTGCTGTCACATAAAATACAAGAAAAAATCTAAACCAGACAATAGTCCTCTTCAAATTGCCTGAGAAATATCTAAACTAGTCTGTGCCAGTTTCTCTGAGCTGCATCTCTATTAGTCGCATTAGTGATTTAAATATTACTGTTACAGTCAGAATCTAAAATAGATATGGATGCATTGTTGTGTTTCACACAGACATCTGTTTGAGAGACAAGGACGAAACAAACTGTTGTTGACTGTGGGTTAAAAGTTTGATAAATGAATTAATATAACAAATTAATATGCACATTAATTCAACTGACAAAGAACCAGATGATCCTGAACTTGAAATCTTTTGGAGGCAAAATATTCTTTGACATGGAAGGAAAATGATACTGCAAAACATGTAGTACACTATTTCAAGGTAGCACATCCTCTAAGCTGGTGCTCAAAGCAATGAGAGCAGGCAGCTCGAGGCTGCAACACCTGGCACACCCACTGACGGATTGACAATAAACAGGGTTAATGCCACCAAAAAATGGCAACCATACTTTCAGTTTTGGCAACCAAAATCTGGTTGCCAGCCCTGCAACCACTTTTAAAAATGATTGTTGAGCCCTGATCATCTGAGAAATGCTGTCTATTGATATTTGTCAGAAACACTATTAACTTTAAAGAAGCCTTGCAGCATATCCCGTCTTCTCTCTGACACAATGACAATGCAGTTTCCCCATCCTGTTGCGTATCTTGTTTAATCTGAAACTCCACATGCTTTGATTAAATTACAACTGCATCCTGGAACAAAATCTAGGCATACAGTATGCGCATACATAACAGAGGAAAACAAACATGTAAATGTGCTGTACAAATACCGACATGCATACACCTGCAGTGTCAGTCACTGCCTTCATCACTCACCTGCTAGTCGACTCTCTCGGGCGGGCTTGCTGAGCCTATCTAGGGCTTTGGTTGTAGAGGACCTGATGTGGTCACTGAAGGACCTCTGCAGCAGCAGCAGCCTCATAGAGCGAGACATGCCGTTTAGCATCCACCGGAATGTATCTACGTCAGACCTTGTCCCTACACCTGTTCCTGATCAGGATGATTATCAAGCTCTTGTGCCTTCTCAATACCAGCCTTTTCCACTGCTCCTTTTCTGTTTTTTTTAGCTTGGATGATATCTATGTTAAGCATTCAATCATGATCTGACTAATATCTTCATTAACAGGCTCTGTTCTGTCCCCTGTACCGCTCTTGATTCTGCCTCCTTCTCTTTCTCACTCTGTTCTGTTCCAGTCCGGACTGTACACTCCCGTCTGCTGCAGTGAGCATCAGTGCAGTAACTGCTGGGACACATCCAGCCAGTGCTGCAATGCTCTCATATTCTATTCTGCCAGTGTGTGTGTGTATGTGTGTGTGCGCGCGTATATGTGTGTAAGTGTGAGTAAGTGCTTTTTGACACAAGCTCCAGCGCTCTCTCTGAATATCTGAGTGCTTAAGAGTCACGACTACCATCTCTCCCTCCCTATCTTTTTTTTTATTAATCTGACATCTTTTTTAGCCTCTCTTCTCTGTCACCTTCCTCCTCTCATCCACCTGCCTGACACTGTCTAGACACAGAGGGCATCAATGCCAGTTATGTAACCCGTTGCCCAGGCAGCGCGCTTGATATGAAGATCCACCTGTCCTTGTTTACGGATAGCTAAAGGCATCACAGAACTGAAACCAAAAGACAGGAAGCGGGGTTATGAAGGGGTTCAGACAAAGCTGCAGGACAACTGAATGGTTCCGAGACATGGTTGACAGTGGAAACATTTTCAGAGATTCCCCAAAAGGACACTGAGGTGTCAAGAGTGAAAAAAGGCTGGGGTTTAAAAGTATGCTCCCACTGCACCACAGAAATTATAATTTCCCTCAGCCATTTAGCCAGAGAAACATGGTCCAACCCATGACATGACACATACAAACACAAACAATTGTAAATGCCATTGGTTATTGAGAAATACTGTAGGTATGTACTGTAATATACCTTATGTAACAAAACCTAAGCTACTGAGATGTACAAAAACAACACAATGGAATCCACTACTTAGACTGCTGCTCAGTTGATCGGATAATGCTGATTTAGCTTCTATTAAGCAAGCCTGAGCCCAATTCTCTGGGGTCGGTCAAGGAGCTTAGTCATTGGCTACTGGCTGGGTGAACAACAGCAATTTAAGTATCTATAGCTGGTAGGATTTTTCTTTAGCTTTTTATAGGAGAAAATGAACTACCTATTGAAAAAGGTTATTTGTTTTAATTATTTGTTTTCATACAACTTAATCATCTTTTCATACATTTTATGCAGGTTTAGCAATATAAAATCAAAGACAAAGTATTGCATGAAGGTCTAATGTATTAATATTTTAATCAATCTATTAATCCACAGCATTGCAACAGCTTCTAGATTATTATTCATAACCAAAAGCCTTCTTAAATCGTGTCCTGCTGATACATTTACCAAATTTTACACAATTTAGTTTCAACTTTTTTTAAAAATAAAATTGAATACATAGACTAGACAATAGAAAATAAATAAATACATAAACAAAAATCACAAAACAATAAAAATCATAATCATTGTAATAGTCATAATTATGAAGGTGAAAATGAATACTAAACAAATAAAGAGTTCGGTAATATGACAAGATCTTTCTAGCCCGTCGGGTGGTGGGTCTTGAAAGAGGGTGAAAACGAAAAAATGATCAGCCAACACTGCAGTTCCTCAAAGCTCAACAGAGCTTGTTTGGCTTTTTTTTGGCATCTTGTTTTTTTGGTTTTACAGCCTGCAAATGTATACCTGCTCAGCACCAAAAAGCAGACTGACAAAGTTGGCAACTAGCTAGTGAACATGTTGGAGCATTTAGCAGCTAAAGAAGCAAATATTTTTCTCAGGAGTTGGTTACAAAAGCTAAAGAGTTAAAAGCAAAGTGATTATTGGACTTAGACTGCTTGGGCGGACAGAAACATGACTCCAAATGAATGCTAATGTTGTTCCACCACTGCTGGATGAGTATTGTTTGCTAATACTTCAACTTTATCAGGTGATAATGTGTAAATTTGTGTTTACAGCTTGTTTCGCCTCCAAGTAGCCAGAAAACTCAGTTAACACGGCAAACTCTGCATCGGCATGTCTTTATGACTGATAGTGTACATACATGTGTGTACATGTTACTCATTACCTGAGTGTATAAGTTCAAATGTGTGTGTAGCTGTAAAGAGCACAAGTTGTTCAGATTGCCATCCATTACATTCCACACACAGCTCACACTTGAGAAAGTTGGCCAATCGTACTGATTGCTCCAGTAAGTGAAGGTAATGTACCCAGCATTGGCTTATTGCAGACTGCTGATAGCATTGTGCTCATCGCGGCCAATTGACTTTATGGCCTCCCGAGGTTTGCAGAGACTGATAAGGCTTGGATTCCCGCGTCTTTGCTTTTACACGCCCCTTTAGTCTGCGCTTCTGCAATTGTGGAATGACCTCTTTAACGACGTTGTAAAAGAGAATTAGGACGGGATGCGGAGAAACAAACATCCTATAAAAGTATCACGTTTTTAGCATCCTCCCGCGCACACCTGTTAGACACATCTGAATCACATTATGGTTTTCATGCAAGCGTGTGAGGGTTTGGGTAATGCAGACCATCTGGGTCAGTATTCGTATCACAATAACATATCAGTGTATTTTCCCTCTTAGTCTCTCTTTCTCTCTCTCTTGGGTGTACCTGTGAAAAGGGGGCAATACACAGACTGTAACCTGGATATGAGGGAAAATGTCCTGAAGGGCTGAGGGGAGGGGATGGGGAGGGGAAAACAATGGAGTTCTCATACCTCAGGAAGGAAAGTCTTGCCAACTGCCCCCTCTATCAAACATGTGTGCAGCGTGCCAGGAGTGTGTACCTACATCTAACTCCACAGAACAGAGGCAGGAGAGGGTTACCTGCCAACATACCGGCCTAGAAACCAAGACAAGGAAGGTGAAAAACGAGGGCAGGGGGGTGTTTCTGGGAGGACTTCAAACACTGTATATAAACAGTATGTGAGAGTCCATTATCAAGATGCCTGTGAAAAACAATGCACTATACTCGACTCTTTACAGCACGGCCAAAAATGTGTCGGTACGCTGAGGCATGTATGTGTGGGTGTGCCCAAGTGCGACCGTAATTGTGTGTGAGTCCCTTTGATGTGACCATCTGCTGTAGGTCTTACTCTGCTATCAAACAAGCACTCCCTCACCCTTACTGTCTGACCTACTTTCATATGGCTCCTTATGTGTGCACGTGAGCCAGTTAATTCAAGACCTAATGCTTAAGATATCCAACAACCACACGCCTCAAGATATCAAAACACAAAATATCCCATATATAGTTAAGCCAAACAACCCACATCTCCTGCAAGTTCTAGACAATCTCTCCTCCGGACCGGCCAGACGAGGGGAATAAAGCAGCCAGGGAGTGACAGAGCCTGCTGAGCCAGGACTGATTCATGAGCCTGGGGACAGTGTGGGCATCTCACACCATCAGCACTGGGAGATTTACAATCCCCCGGATACGGATGAAAGTTCTTGTTGGGTCATTTCAAATGAAGCATTGGTTCAGGTCAGTAAAAATCGCAGCCAAAGTGATAATCACAAGAAAAAGGAGGGAGCTGTGCAGAAAAATAATCCTTGTTTGCTTGGTTAGTTCCCGAAAGTTATTCTATCTTGTTTGGAGAAGAAAATGTTTTTATGTTATGTATACAGGCCACATTAGTTTTTTTCATAATTTACAGATCTGCATGTAGCCCCAAGCAGCCCAGCAAGTAGAAACAAAACATCCTATTACCCTACTGTAGTTGCCAACCACAGATATTGCAGATTTTTTTAATGTTGGCAATGAAAGAAAAAAATAATAATATGAGGCTATAAAGAATCATCTAATATTGTAATTCTTATCCTGCAGAATGCATTGAAAAGTAGTTAAAGAGAAAATAGATTCTTAAAAAATAAGTCTCCATTCCATGTGCTATCACCTTACTTTCCACCAAATATAAATGAAATCCACATTGAATGGAAAAACAAAAGACATATGGGACTGACTACATGTCTCGAGCATGTTAAAAATTTAAATTCAATTCATTAAATAGTCCATTACCTTTTCAAGCTCTGTATATAAATGTTTATATATAAATGTTAAAAGTTTACTGCCGCCATAAAATAACTGTAGACACGTTTTTCTCCATCCACACAGTTACTTATAGACCAAATACAGGATGGCCTGTCTATATAAAGTAAAACTGGGCTTTCATGCACAGTGGGTGATAAACACATACAAACATAATGAAGAAAAAAAGCTAAAATAAAGATAATGAACCAACCCTCTTTCTTTGGTATAAGGGAGACTTTTGTTGTTGTAACCGGGAGTTCAGCAAACTGACTTCCTGTTGTAAATTCCCCTTCATGCAGTGGTTTCCTGTTCAGAGTACCAAAGCTAGGAAGATGGATTCATAAAGAAAGAAGTCTCAGAACTCACAAAGGAGCAAAGAGGTTTTTGAGCGTTGACTCAAGTAAATCAGTGATAAGATGGAGGTAAGAAACACGTTTTTTTTTTCTTCTAAATTCCACTTCCAGTTTTAGGATGTGTATTTTTGGAAAAAGTGGGACATGTATTGTCAACATGAATTTTAAATAAAAACAGAAGCAAACATTGTGTACAAAAAATCTTATTTTGCCAAAACTGTTTTCAAAAAAAAATATCAAGTGGATCCATGTATGACATCAAGCAAAAAAGAGGAATTATTTGCTTCCAAGGGGACCAGTTTCAATTGCAGCTGTAAAATGTTTTCACAGCTGAGTTGGAAGTGTGAAATAAAAGGAATGAACTGAACATATTACAGTAGAGTACCAGTCTCCACACAGGAAGTCAGGGAGAGAGTGTGTCAGATGGGAGGGGAGGGGATGTTCAGGGCGGAGGTGTGGAGGGTGGCCTAGACTGACGGGGGAGGCCAGGAATGTGACCTTGCACAAGCCCAGTGACTCCTGTACTGTGTACGGAGGGGTGGCAACAAAACAAAAAAACGTGGGGTAAGGCAGACTCAATCAAAGAGCAGGAACAAGCAACAGAAAACAAACATCAGTCATGAGCCATTATTGACTTGGCTCCAGGCTGAGGGAGCTTCATTACATCTGTCAAAGCACCTTCTCAGATGAGAGTAATATCCTCAAAGGCCGTGCTGCTGCAGGGTATAAACAAGGAGAAAGTAGCACGGGTCACGACTGAGAAGAGCAAGTCACTCAGTATGAATGCTGAAACTGATTTCACTGTGACATTCCCTGAATTAGCTGGAAATTGGTGTGGAAATGTACCAATTTTGAGGGCTGGAGATCTTGTGATTGCGCTTTTTGGCTCCATCACAAGATCTTCAGTGCTCAAAACTGGCAGATTTCCCTCTTTGGAAGAACAGGGATTATCAGAGACCATCTGTGCTGAAAGAACTTTGTTAGTTGTTTACTTTTAAACTGAAGTCTGTCAGATATATAGATAATCCTCACAGCACAATCACATCTCTGTGTCAGTTTGTATTAAATGAAGAGTTTTACATTTTAGGAAAATACTCTCATTTGCTATTTTTGGTCGGAGTTAGATGAAAAGATTAATAGCACTCTTGTGTCTAAAAGCTAAACATTAGGGTAGAGCTAGCATATCATTAACTTAGCTTAGCATAAAGGCTGGAATCAAGGAGAGAAGTTAGCCTGAACGGCGTCATTTATACATTTCTGTTTGTGTATGGAGTTAACAAACAGACATGTTAATTATTTAAATTTAGAGGTGCTGGTAGGCATTTTTTCTTTGCTTTGACAGAAGCAGCTTAGCTGTTAACTCTTGCTTCCAGTCTTTATGCTAAACTAAGCTAAAAACCTACTGGCTCTACCTCCATATTTAGTGTACACACATGAGAATGGTATTTAACTTCTCATCTCGCTCTCGACAAAGAAAAAAACAGAAAAAACTGAAGTGACTTCAAAAGAAACAATTTCCTTTACTGACACAGGACAAGCTGATGCACCAGTTGTGGGGACTTTTCAAATTGTGTAAAAATATGATGATTAATACTGGGATCCCCAGAGGTCAACACTCAGGCCAGGTGTCATTTAGTGTAAAACACAGCTACATTTAGAATCAGCTCTAAATACCAGTAACATGAATTTGTCACTGGACTTCCAAGAAGGGAAGGATGGTGACTAGAAGGGAAACGAGGAATAAAAGAGAAAAGGAAACAAGAAGGAGAGCCAGACAGACAGAAATGATGAGACAAGTTATTCACAGGAACCACCAACTCCCTAGTGTCACAGCCACCTCCCCTACAAGACTCCACTGAGGGTGCTAAACCACTTCCTCTTTCCTAAGTTTTCCTTTCCTCCACCCACAGCCGAGGCAAGCGCTGTACACTACGAGGTTATGAGTCCAGGTAAAAGGTCAGGCTTTAACCCTGCTGCTGGAAGCCATCATTGTGTTCTGTTTATATATTCCCACTGGTTTATATTTAGATCAGGAAGGTGCAGCATGGTGCCTCATACCTCAGCTACAATCAAGGAAAAAAAAAAGGTTAGACCATTTTTAGAACCAGGAATCTTTAAAATGTGCTGTTGACGAGCTCTGACAGTGGTGGGGGAGAGAGAGAGAACTAGAAAGAGACACAATATGCATTCACATTTGTTTTCCACATTCTTCTGTTGCAAACTGAAAAGTTAATGTGTTGATGCCAATCGCTTCCTGTAGCTTGCACAAAGAACATGTGCAGTCAAGATCTGTTTAACAATTTGTCATCACTAAGGATTGTCAGTCACTGAGCTGACAGAACAAAACTATATTTCTTGCATGCAGAGTTAAAGGTATTTAGGTATTAAAGTGTTTTTGGATGGTTTGTAAACAGTTCCATGATTGCAGAGTTTTTCATGTGAAGAATAAGAAATACTGTGCACCATATTTGTTAAATTTTCCCTTAATTACTTTAGATAAAAGCTTTTGCTTTTTTCAGGCACATTTTATAGCTTCATATACATATAAGATATAAGATATATATACGACTTGGAACGATATTTACAAGTCAGAAACCTAACACGTGACATGAATGTAGTTATATCTAGAGAAAATGATTTACTGTATAGGGGTGACATACTTACAACGTACTTCACAGTGACTGTTGTCATGCTGTTCATCCAGTATTTAAGCTCTAATGACCGAATACTGAACCATGTACCAGAAATCAACAAATTGCAAGAGTACAGATGAACCAATGGGTCAACGGTTGGTGCTAAATGACTGAAAATAACAAATAAAGTGCTGCCAAAGAAACTCAACCAATACTAAACAGATGTCAATGCAATTTATAGTGTCAAACCCTTTCTTGCCTCTTAATCTGTCACAAGGTGAACCTGTCAGCTTCCTGGATCAGAGGATGTTAGCTCACAGAGCTAAACAAGCTGCCTCTGAAGATAAGCACTGACTGATTAGGAGTCTTGTCTTTTTTGTACAACACAAATTACCTCCATACAATCTACCCTACATGCTAATAATGTATCTATTATTAATGTATTGTTGTGTCAGTTGATCAAAGGACAGTAGCACCACAAATTGTGTTTGTAACTGTCCTATTCAAACCTTTCTTTTGCTTGAAACAATAGAAGATTGTGAGACATTTGTAGTTTCAGCTTTTGCCTAAAGGACTTTTCCATTGTGCATCTAGTCCCTTAATCTGAACAGCCAGATTTTGTCACAATAGACAGATAGAAGAGTTTTTTTTTTTTCTTGAGATGCCTAAATAAGAACCAAATCAGTTTTGCATTTTCAACAATCCTTGTTTACAGCTAGTTCCATTCATCATTTAATATATATATATATATATATATATATATATATATATATATATATTTTAGAATAGGTACTTTCTTGGTCCATGCTTGATCCTCTAACCAAGTTTCATCAAAATTGGGCCAGTAGTTTTTTATGTAATCCTGCTGACAAACAAAAAACAAACAAACTGAATCGAAAAAAAATCCATTAAGTCCAATGATGAAACTTCAGACAAACTTAATCAAAGCTTATAATCCATTGTTGTGATGCCTAATGCTTGAAAATAGCAGTAAGCAAAGTGCAGACAGCTTGAAGTAGATTTCTTTTGAACTTTCTTTTTATCACATTTAATGCTTCTTCAGTTTGATTCCAATAGCATAACAACACAGGCATCATATCTCTCATCACATCGCATGCATGAACTCCTAGACTATACCCAACCAGTGATAAGGGCCATCATGCAAACTTGATGAATGAAGGTCTAAATCGACTCCAGATGGTAGAAGCATGAAATGAGTTATGTCATTGCCATTCCAGTGTACCAGCACTCTGCAGGCCACATGGAGCTCAGGCTATGCAGCGTCACAGGAGCCCCATAAAAAACACTCCTAAACAACAGATTGTCAGTTGTAACTCTGCTGCATGTGGACACATCCTCTTTGTGCGCAGGAAAGCCGTGACACTGACCGCTCTCCAAGGTACAACCAACGCTGCAGGGAGGTAATCAACTGAGCCATTACAGAGCATGGGCTGTGGAAACTTCTTGTTAATCGCTGGTGTGCTTCCGTTGTCACACAGATAGTAAAATTAACCATGAATGAGCTGTCTTTCATGGCGGTGCAGCAGGAGCCTTTAGGGCATGTTGTGTGATGTAACACTGTCACAAATGTGTCATTCCCAGGGGCTTAAATGGTGGAGATACAGAGGGGGCTTTGAAGTGTCACAATGAACACTGGGCTTTGTGCTCCATCAAGTCCCCCAAAAACTCCGCCAACTCCCAATCATACCCAACCCCCCTTCAGAGTCCTGGGTTCCATCACACAGACCCAGAGATGGAGGTTACATAACTTGCTTACAGGAAGTCAGACTGATTTAAATGAAGAAAAATGACCGAGGACGCTCGACCCCTTTGAAGTTGGCACTGTGCGTTTTTGCAAGCTTTAGCCTCCTTGTAAAAAAAGTTTAGAGTGGGCCTTCCGCCAAAAGGTAGTGCTCACATATCCACACATATCCACACACACACACACACACACACACACACACACACACACACACACGCACACACACATAGACCAAACATTCTGACAGCTTCTGCACATTTCCCATGAAAGGTTTTCAGCAAGGAGCTGTAATTAGAAGGAGAGACAGAGCAAGAGTGAGTGAGGACTCCCAGCGGGCTTCGAGACAGCAGGGGGGAATATGAAAGCCTCGTCCCCATGTCCAACCACCTCTCTGGTATTGTTTACCAGCGGACTGACGACACAGGGGGGTGTTTAATGAACACTGCTCCCCTGCTGGCTGTCTGAAAGTAGGTCTGTCCATCCATAGTTTCCTGATGACCCTGTGCATTACCGGCAGACTGCTGACAGAGAGGTCGGAGCCAGAACGGAGGGGCCAGTCACTACAGATTGAGTTTGTTCTACAGATCGATTCATAATAAAGAGTGCAAAGAGGATGACGGCAGGCACTGCAAAGTAATGACAGAGCGTGTCAATATGGAGAAAGCTTTTAATCAGGAGGAAGTCAGCTGAGGACACAAAAAAAGTAAAAAGCACATGTATGCAAGGTTTGTACTTGGATAGATTTATATATTTTAGGAATTTAGACGTTTATTTATAGTTGTTTTTCCATACCGGAATATCTTTTTGATCACTTGACGAAGGTAAGTAAGGAATGAGGAAAATGTAAATAAATACAGGGCAAAAGTTTTGGGTATCCGACATCCAGTCTGGCTCTTATCTTGGAAAGGCGACTGACTTGATGGTTTTGTAGATGAGTCTAGGATCTTATCTACACTCGCATCCAGTGTCTCACAGAAACAGAGCCTGTCCTCCTACACTCGACCCCTCCCACCCTCCCTCCCTCCCTCCATCCTCTCTTGCTGCACGTTGTGAACACCGGACAAGGCTATCAATCAGAAATCTGTACCGCAGAATCTCTTCACATTACAACAGATCAGATTCATTGCAGACAAACACTTTTTTCCAAAAATGTGACGGAAAATGTAAAAAGAAACACATGAGATTAAAAAAAACAAAAACAGCAATGACTCACCAGCTTTTTCTGTTTCAGGAATGGTAGAGGTGCTCTGAGAAAGAGAGGAGAAAAAAACATTTTAGTTGATTAGTAGATGCATCATTATTCAAACTTTTACAGGAAAATCCCTTGATCAAGTGCCCTTTATACATTCTTATGGTACAATCTTAAAGATCTGTTTTGCTTTCTTTGGCGCCACCTATGGTGACAAGCGGTAATTGCAGGCATGTTTTTGAATTTCACTTTCACAGAGACAAAAAAACAGTAGGCCTATGCCACTTCACACACAAGTGAGTTGAGGAGTAAGTCTGTTATGTTAGATCCGCCTACCCTCTCTGATGGAACAGCCACTGCTGGGGGATGGAAAACCGTCACGCACTGTTTGTGATTGTTTTCCCTGGGAATACCACCACAGCCACCCAGCTCATAATATGGCAACTACAAGGGCTTTAATCAGTGGGCCATATTCTTCATCACCATTGTGTTAGCTCATTCCTTGACAGATGGTGATTTACCAAACATATATTCAAAATAAAATCTTTGAGATCATCACTTTGAACAAGAAGTGAACGTGATTTTGCCATGAAACAGAGTAGAAATAGCAGAATGTTGTGATGTTAGCTTTTATCCCTTTGCATGTTCTCCCTCCCAATCAATGGAAACCTTCTGATGCATCAGAATCTACACACGATTCAAGAATAACTGAGTATTTTTTCTGTGTGTGCTTTGACTGTAATTATGTCCAGTGCTCTGTCATTTTATGGATGTTGTTTTAAATCAAAGGGAGTTTGCAGCTACAGAAATTAGTTTCTAAACACCAATAAGACATCAGTAGAAGCACAAATTGGTCATACAAATACAACATGGTTTCTAAAACTCTGTATGCATAGTTTTCTGATGTGCAAACACCGTGATAAGTGGTCACAGCAGATAGCAAACCCACCAGAGACTTCTGAACAAATATAACATCATTTAAAAGTCAGGGCACACAACACAGACTCCTCTCATTCCGTGTTGATACAACCCTCACGTAGGTAGCCTGGAGAGAAGTTTCTGATAAAATCGCAAAGCACTTTGTAGCCATAGTAGATTCACATCATTCTGGTCATGTATTATTCCCTTCTTTGGCTTTGTTGTGGGTTTTAGAAAATGCTATTACTTTAAAACAGGATTTGTGGTAAAAATAGAGCAGTCATGTGTTATTTCACTGGCAAAGTATGTGGGTGTATATATGTTTGTGTGTGGAGGGCAGCAGTCAAATGGAATGCAGAGGTCTTTCTTGCCTCTGACTTTTGACCCTCAGGTTCCTTGGCTGACCTCCACACCCTGACCTGTTAAATCCACACTCCCCTGGAACAGATCAGACAGGACAAGGAGGACAAGGTACATTCTTAATACAATTTATCCACTCTGCAATACCTGTAAATATCTACTTTTCCTCCTGATAGTTCTATTCAGACAAATCCCTCCGCCTCCATGTTTATTTTTCCTTTCAATCCTAATTAAAGTGATTTAGTGGTGTCCTGCTGTGACTACTTTAAAGCCTGTTTATCCTTTGGCACCTACTTACACAACCGATTCAGGACAGCCAAAGCCAAACTGATTATCATCTTAAAAGATTTCAACATACAAAATGTCTAAAAAATAACTACATCGATTTTGTTGTTTTTTTCGAGTTATGTCGCTACATTATCTAAAATCTTGTCTGACAATCGTGTCAATCAAACCATGCCTGTCAAAACATGTTTTGTGCCACACTGTCAAGTTTTCATAAATTGCCACCACTTTGCAACACAGTAATCTAATAGAATCCTATCCAGATTACTATAATGGGCTACTATGACAAGTTGCTCATGCCAGTCACCAAGTTACTGTGTACAGTAACATTATAACATTTCAACAAGATTTCACCACATTAATAGCAGTGCTGGGCTACTACTTGAATTCGTCAAATATAAGCTATAGTAGCTGTATGTACTGTAGTCGATTCTTCCAATGGTAAGTTAACATTGTATTTGCCTCAAATTTTTATTTGCAATGGTGGTTGTTTAACACTGAAGACAACAATTCCTCTGTTTCCATTCTACTTCACTCAACATCATCAACGTCCATCTTTTGTTACTGTCAAGCAGCAACCACCAGGCCAAACTGCTGAACCCAAGGCTGATGTTTGAGAGGCCCATAGCAGCAGATACTACATACTGGCATAGGAATAATTTGACATTTTGGGAAATACGCCAAAGGTAACCTCTGTCAACAGTTAACAAAATATGCCTGCCACTACCTGCTAAAGCTCAAGGATTAAAAAGGTTATATCCTGCAGGACGTTAATTCTACCCAAATCTTTATTTGCTCCAAAATATTCCACTATGACCACACACTATACTTTACAAATCTGAAAAATGTGAACTTATGTAGCTCTTGGGAATTCTTCCATTGATGCACTTTGTGATAAAGCAGACCCCATATTAAGATAAGAGCATTAGTTTCATTATTTAGTTTCATTCTGACTTGTATACAGACTGTAGAGCCTGTTTTAGTATATGAAAGAAACTAAATGAATCATTAAAAAACAAAAATGTGACTCCGGGCTGTTCGTCTCTCAAGTATCAAGGGAGCTCTTCTATTTTATGATGAACCACCACAGGCGTGACACAGTCTGGTGAGGTTGAATACAATGCCTGCTCTCATACGTGAGTTTGTTTTTGCGAATGTGTTGGCTGATTATCGCTGGATAAAGTGTTGTCTTGGTCCCAATCTGTCTCACCCAGATTTTTTTCTGAGAAGCCAGTGAGTGAGCTTTTGCACATACAAACTTGATCTAAAATCCAAATCTATCAGCCCATCACTTGTGGTATGTCTGCTGAGTTGTGTCTGCATGTGTGTATGTGCATATATAAGCGTGTGAACGTATATTTGTGCATAATATGTGTGAGCAAAAACAGCATTGAATCACCTTATGTGTCACGTTTCAGACACAAAATGGGTAAAGTCCCCCCCCCCCCTTTGGACAAACAGCTTTACAATTTATTGCTGATTAATGACCTAAAAAAGACACGAGGGAGAAGCCACGGCCAAAGACTCCTACTCACTCCTCTGTCTCTAAATCAGCAGCATAACAGAGATAGATTTATATTCGGTGCTGTTTCAGCTATTGGACTCAAGTAATATCAGCTCGGCTTTTTCAGACACAACAGTGTCCACGCTGCATTTCAACAACCGGTTTTTGCCTGTTTATCAGTTGTATTATGAACTGTCTCTGCTGGCCAACAGTTTAGATACAATGTATTTTGCTCCACTTTATCTTTAAATGTTCACCCTGGCATGCAGTTTAATTTGAAACACATTACTATATTTCAATTTTTGCCCTTTTTATTTAAAATGAGCATGCAACATAGTTTTAAGGACATTGTTGACACCATTATGTATTTGCAATTGTTAACAAATCAATCAAAAAGGCCAAAACCAACAACAAATTCAACCTACTAACAACTTCTTCCTGTATAGCTAAAGCCTGATAGTCTATTTATTAGCGTCACAAACCTATCCATTGACTCATTGATGTATTTAAAGAACATCGATGCGCCACACTGTTGCAGATGGGGTGTCAATTGCCATAAATACTTTTCATCCATTGCTAAAAAAAGTCCCCCAAAATGCTCTACTTACTCCTACTTGCATAACATTTTCTTATTACTACAATGTCCAGCTGATTTAGGAAAGTATAAGGCTTTTTCTAAAGTTGAAACTATATACGTTTGAAGGTTAAATTTTAAGTAGGAATGAATGGGCTTTGGTCCAGGCAGGGTTGGGAAGTTAGAAAGTATCAAGACATATGGACTAAGATATTGTCATATTTAGTCTTTCTGTAGGATGTGTATTCAGAAGAATATAGAATAGCACCAGCCTTATCCTTCAAATCTGCTGTGATACACTGAAATATATCATCACATAGTATGCTATATTTATACAGCGCTGCATTAAGTCATGTGTGGATTTGTGCCAAACGATTATCAACTTTAATTGTGGCATAGTGGTGTTATAAAAATAAAATATAAATAACTCTTTGTATTTTTTTTACCATCAGCTCTAACTCCACAGCTCCCAGAAAAAAAAGCCTTGAATAACTGAAGCAATATGGGAGGTCTGTGTGGCTTCTCTGCTTAGTACTAACAAGACATTTCAGTTCACCAGTGTGCGCCCTTCCTATTGTGTAAACACCACACCACGGGTTCCTGTCAATGACCCATGAAGTCACTTACACACAGTGTAAATCTCACCTTCACACAATGCTGTGTTTTCCCTCATAATAGCAATTACAGTTAAATAAATGTGAGTGAGAGACCACAGAGCCGAAGAAGAATGTGAATGAATGGGTACCAGTAAGTACCAGTGTTTTCATAGCACCACGGTCGCATATTTTCCCGATGTTTGCCTGCGTTCCCCCTGGCGTGCCACAGTGCAGGTTGTCCCAGTGTGGGGCTGTCCGGGCCGTGTCAGGTGTCCGCTGGGGAGCTGTAGGCTGCGGAGCACACAAGCGTCAGCTGCCTCATTTACTGCCACTAATTTACTGGAAGTGAGTTGTGTGGGGGGCACAGGGGGTATGGTATGTGTTTGCTTTACACATGTCTGTGTGTGCGTAGCGGCCTGAGAGCATGTGTGCCTGCATGATTAACCACCGTAAGGTCATTACTGTCATTAATGTAGCAGGAAGCTGAGGAAAGTGGGTTTTAAAACAAATCCTTTACATTTTAATTATGATTATTCACTTACCAACAGAAATTACAACAATTAGTTGTTCAGAAGTCATGGAAGAAAAAATTGACTGTGTGAAAAAACATCCAGTTCTCATTTTTTTCTTCATTTGTGGTTGTTAAAGCCATTTTTCTCTGACAGTTTTAAAATATATTGTATATCAGCTACATCATGTTAACAATAACTGACTTATTCAAAGTCAAAAAAAATGTATTGCTCATCATTTTACACACATTTTGCCCTAATTCAGTGAGACAAAGTTGTCATCATCTTTAAAATTATATCCTGAGGGTTTGAATGCACAGCATGAGGTTGTTCTGACTCATTCACAGGTGTTTTAAACCAGGAATTGTCGAATCAAGGAATAAATAAAGTATGGTTATGTTTTCAGTAATGGACTCTACATTGTGTACAGCTGTGAGCATAATATTTTCTGTGTGACTGAGTTAGTCAGAGATGTTAAGCAAACCAATGGCATGTGGCTCTTGCACAACAAACAAATCTGAGCAGTCCACTATGCCTCTCTCAACCCCACCGCCACCCTCTCATCCCCAGCCCCCCTCCTGCACTGCAGCTGCAGTGTGTGTGTGTGTGTGTGTGTGTGTGTGTGTGTGTGTGTGTGTGTGTGTGACCACCCATGGTCTGTGCTGGCCAAGGATTAGGGGGCTCAGGCTAACCCAAACCTTTTCCCCCACCACTTAACGCAAATGGCTAAATTGGTGCAGATGGCTTATGGTCAGGTAAGCTGGCGGCTCCAGCACTAGACGTATAAGGTAACTGTGTGTGATAGAGGGAAGAGAGATATTGTGTGCGAGTGTGTTTGTGTGTGTCTGTGTGTGAGTACATGCACACGCCTGTCTAAGGCCTTTGGAGATGCTATCTGGTGCTCATTTCTGTTTTCTGACTGGCATGAATGTGCTCTTTCTGCCCTGCACTTAAAGAAGAATTCATTCTCCATGCTCTGTCGACCCCTGAGTGCACGTGTGCAGGGAAACGTGGGAAACAATTTCATTTCAGCCTTCTCCTTGAGGAAAAGTCCAACACCCCCCCCCCCCCCCCCCCCCCCCCCCCCATACTTTCTCCCCCACACCCCTTTCCACATTTTAATAGTTTCCATATGTCACACTTGAAGTGTGTCAACAGGAAGTGATTTGATGACTTGGTGTAATGATGCGTTGGAACATTTCCTACAGAAGATGTATATTTGCGTCCAGATGTTGGATTTCACAGCTATTTCAAAAGAAAACAACTCCTCATGAAATTTGGTGACATTTGGAAATGTCTCTGTAACATGTACTGACATCTTGTATAACACTAAAAGCCCAGGTGAAGTCTGAAGCATGAGTGGGTGCTCTTTAGTTTTGTTAGGTTAATGATTTTTACACACACACACACACACACACACAGCTTTGGCCTTGTTCTCTCACTCAACCTTGAGTTGTGAGATATGATCTGTGTGGGGTGATGTTGGCTGAAAGAGAGTGAGAAAAGTGGACATACTCACACACAGTCAGACAGACACATACACATTTTTTGCCTTTGTTTACAAGAGTAAGCCAAAGCAACAGGCTTCTGGTTTCAGACCGTGTCTGCTTGGATTTAGTACTGGGCCCCTGGAGCATAAACTGCAAACTGCTGACTGGCCCTTGGAATCCATCACCGGATGAGAGAAAAACACTTAACTCGTTTGACCATAAGACTCTTTCTCCCAGAAGGCAAACCAACTGGTCGTCACCAAACTTTATCTTCGTAGGTCATTCTTTCAGGTGGACCACCCTGCTACTTTGTGCAGAAATGTTAGCTGTGCATCTTTATTACTTCAGGTGGAACTTCACTAAACATGAACTTCTCTGGATGTGTACATGCATACATAATTCTTTTTCCCAGACAAAGTCCTCAATGATACAAATCACTTAAGGATTTCATTAGAAAAAAATAGTCAAAGTTTAAATAATATTCCTCTATTATGCTATGTTAATATCATGCAGAGTAATGATGAACGATAAATCATTTTAGCAGTGATATTGTTCACAGTTGGTCGTCAAATCACAACAGATGCAATGTAACATGTAATATTAATAATGTAATATTACACTACGGTTTATAAGCTGTCTGATGAAAAATAAATCAAAGCATAATTTACTTGGTAAACAGGAAGGCAATTCAGGCACTCTAACATATTTTTTATTGTATCGGCTAATATAATTTGTTTCTTTGTTGATAATTTTACTTATATTCCTTCCTTCCATTGTTTCCAAGAGTTCCCAACAGATTTTTTGATCTACGGTTTCATATAAAGAGCAACCAGTCTGTCCTTTTCCGCAATCATAGTTTGATCATATGTTTTATGATCTTGGAGACAACCAAAGTTCCATCAGATACATTTTGTTGATTATGTTGAGTGCTTCACCTGCAAAGTAATTGACCATGAATGTACAGCAGACTAATTCCCTCAGTAGATATCACTGAAATGTGTTGATATTTTTAATTTAGATTTTAAAATGAATTGTTATTGGAAAAAATGAACCAAATAGATCTATAAAGAGCAAAAATTAAGCTTAAAACTGCACACATTCACAAGGGGATAATACAGTACTGATACTGAGTACCCCTACACAGAATAGTTGAATCCAGATAGATCACCCACAAAAAACAGACTTTTCTTATTCATGTTATAAAGTGGCTCCCAAAGAGGATTTAGGAAAATGGGATAAAAAGTTTAGAAATGAATGACAAAAACACATGGGACTGTTTATTCCCGATATTCCACTCTCATCTTATTACACTGATGTGAATGTGTCACCTGTTCCCCCTCGCCACGATGAATTTGTGGCTTATGGACCAGAGTTAACAGGGATAAGTTTTATGATCCCAACTGCACCAACAATGCTAGCCTGTGGATTAGCTGCTGACATTTTTGGGAGAAAGCAGGGAGTGGGTTAACAACACAGAGGGATTAGACTGTCCTCTGTAGAAGACGGTGGTGGCCCCATAGCAGTCCTGTGGCAGACACCCAGCTTATTGACTTACGAGAAGGACCAGTGGGCGAGGCCTTGCTGGGTCACAGTTTTGTAACATTTACTAAAGAATGCACAATCATGATTGCCTACTTCAGACTGATCTGCATTTCGCTGATCAGTGGAGATTTCACTGTTGGGTAACAGCATTGTAAACACACTTTGTGCACATGTGCAGTGTCAAATTCCTCAAAAAGATATTTAGCTCTAAATAAATAAAACATCCCCCTAAGCAAACCACAGTCCCTCCTTAAGAGGGTAAAGATGATTAATTAATTGGGCAAGTCACTCAGGTGCATATTGGCTGAGCTCATGTAACTTCGAGGCAAACATGAATGAAAACACAAAAACAAAACAAAAATGTGAACACATGCTCAAGCCAAACGTTACAATTAAAACCCTAAATCACAAGCCTGAATAAGTGTTGCACAAATTGCACCTGGTTTTACAATGAATTCCTGTGTACATGTTTCAGCATCTATGAATGTGTGTGTGTGTGTGTGTGTGCGCGCGTGCGCGCGTGCCTCTGAAAGTGCATTCAGTTTGTTTATTCCTCCTGTGATTTATGACGGTTCATTTTCAGCAAGCTGCAGGGGTGTTTCCAGATGCCTGCATTATCCAGTCATCCCTAAGATTTACTGTCAACAAGTACCATCATCCTGCAACTATTCCATGCCCTTTTTACTGTCTCCTTTACGTAATAGATGTGCGATACGCTTCACTGACTTAGTACGGGCCTTTGACACGACCAACGATTCCTCGTTAGCAACAAACACAGCAGAGTGATGTTTCCATGTTGAATGAAAAACTGTGATTAATTTATGTTTGAAAAAAAAGGACCAAAAATCATGTGGAGTCAATAAATCACATCTGTGATTACGCTGATATGATTTAAGGGGATGTTGTCATGAAAACAAACAGAGAGAAAGTTGCCATTGAGCACAGGGGTGTAAACACAGATTTATGTGATGTTTGACTTCCACAAAGATGCTTAAACAGAAACGCATTCTGTGAAACAATTAAGGACATCATAGCGCAAATGTTCAGTAGGCACACTGAGTCAGGCTGATACATGTGAACAATTTCAATAAATTTATTGATGGCATGTTTTGGCCTCCTGCTCTGATTTGCTTTGAATTGTGTTTTCTATTGTGCCAAACACAAAATCTATGTGATATATTTCTTCAGTATATCGTTGCCTCTACTGTTCTTGGAGTGCTTTATGCAACAGCTATAGCCTTGAATCGACAGGAAAAACAAGATTTCCTTGTGGGGGTTGAGGAGAAGTTCATTTTCCACATCCTGTTCCAAACACAAGCCTTTTCTTTTTTCTTACCCCCCTTTTTTAAAAAACCACAGCAGGTCTGTGTTTGTCTGCTTGTTACAGCTGTGCTCAGCAGAGGAGCGACCTTGGGGACAATCAAACCCCACAAAGCGGCTAGCGTGGCCATGACCAGAGCCACTACTGGCACTCTTCGTCAGACTGAATGGCGGTTGGCTTCATAGCTCACTGACTCATTAAGGCCTACTACAGTCTTTAGGTCAAATATGTAGGTGGAATGTAGGCAAACATAATTATGCCTGCTGTACATGGTTTGGACTGTTGACCTAGGATGGAAATGAGAGTGAGAGTAAAGATAAAGAAAAATAAAAGTCAATGAAAGTAGCAAAAATATTGAGTCTTTTATCTTCGTAGGACATTGAGAAGGTGTGGTTTGGACAAAGGATGTTTGGGGACTGTGAGGCTGCCAAACCGGAACACGGAGGAAGGACAGAGCAGAGATCTGCTAGTGACCTTAGCACGCAAACCACAGCACTTCTATTGTCCGCCAAACTACAGACAGATAAAGAGCTATGTACATACATAATCGACTGACAGCACATGAAGTATTTCTGTCATTCTGACATAAAAATATCTCTCAATCAATCATCTCCCCAAAGAAACGCTTCAATCCAGACATGCAAACTGTGAAAACTTGGAAATACGGTGGCGAACCACCTAAGGAGATGACAGAAGTTGTGTTTGGAGCGCTGTTGCTGTGGAGACAGAATACAGATCCAAACAATAGGTCAAAGGTCGCCCTGTTAGGGAATGTTTACCAAAGACGATGAGTGCTGGGTTAGGGCAGTGCCTTGCCTCTCACCATGCAGTGTGTGCGTGACACGTAAAACACCCCTGTGCTAAATTTAACAGACAGCCATGGTCTGTGCCTTGTTCGCTAGCTGAGGTCTGTAGGGGATTCTGAGTATTCTTGCTGGTGGGAACGGTCCGCGCTGAGGGTGACTGATATGTTGTTTCCGACTGTAACATTCAGAGGAAGGTGGTCAGGGGTCAGCAGCCTCCACCCGCCTCTGTGGCTTGGCACATCCTCTGCAGTAACAGAGGTCTAAAAATAGAGTCACATAACAAATGGCTCTCACACCACACATAACTTCAGTCTGTCACCACAGATTACACTTATAAAATCAAATGAATGACAGGTAATGCTGCCATGACAGGCAATTATACAAAAATAATACCAAAGCTAATACTACCCAAGTTTAGAAGTAATTACACCAATTACAACACCCTTTGGATTCAGATTCTCAAGTGTGAATATTCTTTACTTTTCTTTATGTTTTATGGCTGTAAACTGACTGTTTGGGTTTCAGACTATAGGGTGGGTTGAGATAAGTGACTGTTAGTTGAGGAAATAATCAGCAGATTAACTGATAGTGGAAATAATCATTTGTTGCTGCCCTAAATATCGTATAAAGCCCAATTAATAGATACAGTCTATAAATGAAATGAAAGCCACCTGTTGCAACACAACAATGTAAGTCAAATAACATTGCAAGACACCTGCTTCACTAAGCAAGTAATAGTAACTTGCCAAGAATAACACTCTGGGGCAAAGAATAGCATTTCCACCATGTGAAAAAAACACCTGCTGTGGCACAACATCCGCTAGATGTTAGCCCCACATTCGATGCAAGAATAACAGCCACCTGCTGAAGGCTAACAATAGCCACCAGCTTAGCTAGCAAGGAGCCAAGAATCTACTCACTTGAACCCAATGCCTTATCCACAACACACAGAGAATGATAATGTTCATGCCAAGTGAATGACCACTCGTCACCAACGTACACAGCCACATACCACCACTTCACATTTATCATTGTTACATAAAAGACAGAACAGTATGAGCATGTGCTCGGTACAATCGCACCAAAGTGTTAAACTGAGTACTCGGAGGTGTCAGAGGGACGGTAAGAACACAAATACCAGTTACCTCTTGCATAATCCAGCACAGGATGGAAGGAATGCAAATGCACAATGATAAACACTTCACAATTCGCACTGTCTCTACAAACATATGCCATATCAAAATACACACACAGACACCGATGCGCACACATGCACACACACCAGCTGCTCCTCTGCAATCATCATGAGGTGAGACAGTCACATTTATTTCACCCTGACTTTCTACACCAACACTTTTCTGAAGTTTTAATGATGAGATCATGCAGCAACCTCTGGGCCCAAAAATTAAGCAAACCCAGAAGTGCTAAAACCTGCAGTTCCTCGAATGACCACTACAGGTTGGCTCCAAAAGTGAGTCAATCCCCATAGACCCACATGTTAAAGTGTCCAACATAACAGCAGAAATAACCAGAAAAAAAAAAAACAGTTTTGGTCTCCATGGTCTTACCATTCATGACAACCATATAACTAATGCTGGGCTTACACCAAGCGATTTTCTCAGTCCCAGACTAAAAACTGAAAGTCTTTAGCAAATCTAGGAATTTTACTGGAGTCACGGCAGGCTCCCGTCATATCTATTGTTAAGTGTAAGGTAGATATCTGCGCTGTTTCATATCAGTCTTTTCCTAGTCTTGGATTTGCGATCATATCAAACATGTTTGATATTATTGCAAGTCGCAGTGATGTAACACAATCAACAACCAATAGATGAGCGGGGGAAAGGTCTCCGGTTCCAGACCAGCCAGTAAAACCACTTCGACAGGAAAAAGTAAATAAATCCTAAATAAAAAATATAGTGATGCAATATATTTACGTCCACAAGTGAGATTTTTGGGAGCGCTGTTTCTTAGTAAAGAGAACAATAAGGAGACCCAGTTAAAATGTAGAAATAAATATATAGCCTACATGAATAAGTAATAAATAATCAATGATTAATGTATGGTTAACTAAATGAAGTTAATAGAGCTGATACATATAAATATTCAATTAAATAAATTATAATTAAATAGGACATAAATGTATATCATGAATTCATTTCTAAAATTTCCTTTCCTTTATTCTTCCTTATATCTATTTTTACTGTAAAATAGTCAACTTTTCATGTCAAAAACAGAAACCCTTTTCAGCTTTGTGAGGGGGCATTTTGTGGCGTCTTCTCTTCTTCTTTTTTTTTTTCAACACAAACCACTGCACACACCAGAACAGCTGTAGCCAAAAGCTGCTTCTCCTCCATTTGTAAGTTTTTTCGAAGAGCATAACGGGAAAAAATTGCATGGTAGAAAAAAATGCTAAAAGAATCTAGTTGTAGTCTTGTAAATAGTTACCCTGCAAGATTCACAGTCTGTATAAAATCTGAGACTGAGACTAGGCTCGGACTAAAAACTCCAAACACTTGTCTTAAGATGTGAGCAGGTGTGAGCTGATAGTTTTCCGGGAGTCTTTTCCAAATATTTTCAAAGTCTTCTGGTGTATAGGTAGCATTACTTGTTTAAATGGTATTAAGACTTTAGGTCATGCATAATTAATGATGTGCAGTGACAGGTGTGTGCCATCACAGGTTCAGTCACATCACCATACTGCCCCACACTGCCCGTGCCATACACGTGTATACTGCATCTTGAAGGGGATTAGAGTTCATTTCTAAAGGGACATAAACAACCAGTGATCCAAATGGATGCTGGATACGCAAAGCAGCCTTCATATACAAATTAATTCATCGTGAAAATCAAGTATATCTCTGGCTTTAAGTTACTCAGAGTAGAATACAAGCAAAGACACACACTTAAACTGTAATGTCAGTTTTTTTTTACTTCTTGGATGCCCGCTAATAAATTACACGTGTGTGTACAGTAGCAATTTCTGTGTTGATGTTACCTATAAAACAAGTTGCGCTCACCATTGGCCTGCCAAAAAGATATATGTTGTTTGCTGTCCTGTGTAAACTTGCAAATACCTTTTTTGTTGGGACTGATGTCAAGACACGTTCAAAGCAACACAACAATTCAAAAGCCCTACAAATAAATCCTATAAATCTGAAGCTTGTAATGTTTAGCCTTCGTCATCACTGTGTCAGAAAGGTATAAAAATTCTGGGGCTGCAGTTTGCGGTGGTGCATTTGTAGTAATGTGCGCAGTTCTGGCCATTCAGTCAACCCATCTATAATCTACGAAAGCTGTAAGTGGTTATAACATTATATTATACTAATATAAAAGGGAAACAATGTTAGACACTCGCTCTGGTTAAATAAAAAAATGACTGTAGATACTGCCTTCTCTGTTATTTAGAACCGAGTGGTATTTCTAAATAATGATAGCAATTATTGTGTGATTGAATAATATATAACATTATGCATGTTGTCATCTTGTAAAACACAACTGTGATGTCTGGTTGAATTAAAACTTCAGCCTTGTTTCTTCCTCACATCTGCCTTGTGTTTACATCATTTAAAGGATTTGTATTGTCTATCTAAAAAGATTAAGTGGGCGTCCTGACACTTTAAGTCTGAAAGGACTCAACAGTCCGTACAACTATTAACCACTGAGAATCCCCTTCATGAAGTCATCATCTCTTTGGCCTCAATCAATCACCCCGCAGGGCCTCCACTGTAAAAAGCCTCCTATTAGGCGCAGTGAAAGCACTGTTTACCCAAGCTTAGTGAGTTACCTTGGGTTACTGCAGGAATGGAGGTTGTGGAAACAGTTGGCCACAGACATTATACATCACACTCTGTAGAGCACGTTGCTCTGTGTCCCTTGAAGTAACCGTCACACATGAGTGATACATGGCTTTGGCAATATGGCATCATAAGAGTTATGACGTGCAACAAGACAAAGCAATGTCAACAAGGAGTTGCGAAAGATAATTCAAGAATGAGAGACGTTCTTTTCATCAAGGAATCCAAAAGTTACAATGTTTTGTTCAGCTAGATAAAAGAACTGTTTTGCAACAGAAACATCATGTTCGGTATTCCGTGTTATCCTATTATGCATCACTACTTCATAAGATAAAAACTGTTTTTGCCTTTCCATTCAAACAATTGTAAACGCTTGCTTGAGTGCCCAGTCTGCTAACAGCCTTCTATACTTCGTTCTGAAGGCAATAGCAAAGCAAGCCTGACAAAGTCATTAAGTGAGCAAGCAAGAGGTTTGAAGACCAACGTCTCACTTGAAGCGTGTCCCCCCTTACTCCCCCTGGCCCTGGCTTTTCACCCTGAGTCCCCCCTTCTGACCCCTTTGTTGGGGCGAAGGGGTCTAGATCTTTGGAACCAGCTAATTATAGAGTTTTAACGTCTGCTTGGCTAATCCCTAAGTGCTGGGGGACATTCCTACAACTAGGGGATTCACTACAAGCGTGTGTGTGTGTGTGTGTATTTTTTATTTAAACGTTTGTACTGTTATGTGCCAAGAGAAAAAGTTTGTTAAAAAGTAAAAGTAAAAAAACAATGCAAATGACAGAAACCAGAATGTCAAACATCTGAAATTGTACAAATTAATTTGGAGGTCTGGTTTTATTGAAATCTATTATTTTTATAATTCCTCCTGATTTGGGAGGGTTTGAAAAACTGTAAGAATAACAAGAGTAACCTGACTACATCAGCTTAGATTAAATACAAAAATGAAAATCAAAGGAAGCCAAAAAGGAAGTAAAGAACAATGGTGGGTCATGATAGTGGTAGATGGTGTGTGTGTGTGTGTGTGTGTGTGTGTGTGTGTGTGTGTGTGTGTGTGTGTGTGTGTGCGTGCAGGGGGGAGGGGGTCTTAAATGGTCTCTAAGCAATTATGCTGTTGATATATGTGGTGTGAGAAATGCAATCTTTACAGATGTGTCATCTCACGACTAGCTGATTATGGTTTGGATGTATATTGGTATGATATAGAGCTCTGGACTTACCCCACTCTTAGGTTTTGCTCCGAGGCCTGTTGTAGGTCCTGAGGTGGAGGCAGGAATGTTTGGTGGTGGAGGGTTTTGTGATGCTGCTGGCACAGATCCTAAATCAAACTCCTGCACAAGACAAAGACGGCAATGGATGTATCACATTTTTGTGCAAATAGTTAATCAGCAGAAGAATGATACCTAAGCGGCAACCTCCAGGGCTGAAAAATGAGACCAATGCATAAGTGCCTAAAATGCAGTTCCTGGTATGGCCACTTCGGGCTGGTTTCAAAAGCTAGTCAGTTCCTATAGACCCCAATGAGAAAATGTCCAACCTTACAGCAGAAACGGAGATAAACGTTAAGTTTAAATTCTGCAACAAAAAATGGCTTTGGTCTCTATAGCTAATTCCTCCCTTCATGACAGCTGTTTATGTGGCTGCTTTGCATGACAAGCATGTGTCATCACAGGAGCCAGCTTCAAAATGGCTCTTCAGAAACCTATGGGTGACATCACAGAGACCACATCCTAATTTTATATATAGTCTGTGATGTTAGTATTCACAGACACCGCTATGCTGTATAATAGCCATTATAAGGATCAGATAAGATTAGTGTAGGTGAGGGAGCAGGTAACAGAACAAATGAAGGTAATTTCCAGCCAAATCCAGCAAGGTAACATGTAGCTGTGTACCAGGACTTGTCGTCGATGGAGGGTTGGGGTGCTGTCCATAGAGGAGGTGGCACTGAGGGCATTTTCTATTTCCTGGTCCAACTGGTCCAGCTTCATTAGCAGCAAAACCATGGAGTCCAGACGAGCATGATCACGCTGAAGAAAGAGAAATCAGAGAAAAAAAAATATTACCATTGTGGTGGGCGGAGTATTATCAATATGCAGTAGTTTGGTTCAATATAAAACAGAGGATGCAGAGTAGTAGAATTTGCCTTTATCTACATCACAACCTTACAAGTGAACTAAAACTATAACGTTATAGTGCAATATATGATGATCATCATTATCATATTAAAAATACCAATCGAATCAAATTAGTCCTTGTTAGCTTTAAGCTACCAAACAAAATAACCTAGCCAAGTTGAATAAAAATTTCTCCACTCGATTGGCATTGGTATCATCATTTCATAAACCACAGCCGGCAACAAATCTTTGGCTGTTGGCCTTTCATGTCAAAAGAGAGAAGCTCTATTTTTCAAACTATGCTAATCCGTCTCTTTCCTTTTTCTCTTTAACTGCTGCTGATAACTCTTCTGTGTCCTTCCCTGGTCTGGATTTAAAATAGTTTCCTCTGCTTTTTCCTCTGCATATGTAATGTTGAGCTTTTTTTTAATCATCTCTGCTACATTTTAAATCATGTGACTTCAAGACTTTAAACATTTTCCCCGAGTCCTCTAATCTGCACTGTTCAATCATTGGTTCTAATGCTGTGATAACAAGTCTGACACTGACCTCAGGTGGTGTGTCTCCAGTAGGACAAGCTAAATGACATACAATTCAGTCCACCTTCACACTCCACCTACCACTCTGTCCTTATTGCTATCCCTCAATCCTGTGTTGTTTGATGCAATATAAACCCTTGTATCAAGTTCAAAACATTGTAAAATCCCTTTCTGGAGTTCTTAACACAATATATGTTTTCATTTCCTTCTGCCTGTCCTTTATCCTGGCTCCGGGTGTGGCTCTCTGTCTGAGCTTTTCTTCCGAGAAGAACCCTAAGAAATTACATCATACGCTTGCTCATTAGTCCCAAACAAACCTTGTTACAATCTCCACGAACAGACCCTGTTAAAGGCTTTATGAGGGTGAGCTCATAGGACACACAGCCACTGCAGTAGCATGTTGGTAATATGTTGGTGCAAAGGTATAGAGGCATTTTTAAGATGTGAGTGTGAGAGTGTTTTTCATGTGCTGTGTATGTTTATAGGTGTGATACATAATGTAGTATAAAGTAAGTACTAAACATTTCCTGTGAGGCAGCTGATGTGGCTCAGTCTTGTGTTAGTTAAGTTTACAGTGGGTGTGTGCACATGACAACATTCATAAGAGTTATGACTAATGCTAATGTGTGCAAGGCTGTCAGGTTTATGGATCCTAGATAGAATCTGGATCACAATAAACAACTCCAGCCCTGCGCCTGGCATCCTGCTCCATCCCTAATAAAGTCTTATAACATGCGCTTACATTTATTTTCCAGTTAGTGCCCAATTAGCCTGTCAAATGCAGTTCCTATTGGGTTTGCTGAGAGAGCAAATAGAAATCGAGGGCCATGTGTGTCATGGAAATGTGTCTCACATTGATGCATTCATTGGCATTCCGAGCGAGTGGCAGCGAACATCTCTACGTTCTGTCTTCTTGGCAAAGTATCACAATGAAGCATTGTATCGTGGTATAACAATGACATCTTTACGAGGCCTCACTGAATGAACAAAAGCATCTGGCTCGAGATGGCAATAACAACCACAAAACAGCAGAGTAAAAAACAAGTGCAGTGCAATGTCAGGCGCCTCAGAGAGGCAAAGTTTTTTAAGGGGCATTCTGGTGGTTTGGGTGTTCTCAGAAGGTTTCTTTTCTTTCTCTCCCATCTTTTGAGGTTTCTGTTACATTCCTCTCGACTTCCTGTTTTTTTGAGATGGGAGACAGTTCCCACACTGTTTGAACTCTTAGACCCCTCCTTCCCCTTTTCCTTGCTCTTTTTTTCAAGCCCCCTCTTACACCCAGTGGCCTGCATCCCATTTTTCAAACCTGTCTAAACGTTTCTTTCTCTGCTGAGCTAAACATGCAGACTATGATGCACCAAATACTGTGCACACTGTTTAATGTAGGTAGTACCTCATTTATAAACAGTGACCAAAAGCATGAGCATTTGATTAATAAATAAGGGCAGAAAGGCAGAAGGAGAGAGAGATAGAGCACTGAGATGATGATGTTGCCAATTGGTCTGCTGTCAGATAAACGACAGTTGAGCCAGTTTGGCCCTGAGGTCGGGATAAAGCCTTGTTGCTAAAACAAATAAACACAGCAACAAAGCCCAATATCAGGTTAATCTGAAGCCATTATGCAAACCAGATGGGTTCATTTTACAGACTGAATCTGCAACAACAACATGGCTCACTGGGGACATAATCATTTGTTAGTTCAATATCTTGTCAGAGATAATTCCAGCTTGCTGTTGCCATTGTCCACTAACAGATAATAACATCAGTTCTGTAATTTCCTCTCCTTTTTCTTTATGCTAAACACCGTATATTACCTCCCTCTGGGATGATAATGTTAATTTTTACTGCCTAATTTCTTTCCTGTCCTCACGACCTTCCCCAAAGCACATTTTCTTAGTAAACCGTATGTAAATACACCCCATGGTGAAAACCCTGTGGTGTTGGCAAAGAGCAGGCAAGCCATCACCATATGGTGGATGAATTGCCTTGGCGCCTTCCAGTTTAATGGCTGAACTCCTCTACTTAAGTTCCAGCCACTTTTTTCGGATATTTAATCCAAAAGGTTGAAAGTCATCCTAAGAATGAAAATGGAGCCAGCGGTAATAAATGCGGCACTGGTTTTCCGTGTCCCTGCAATGGACTGTGATCTCGTTTTTGGCAGCTGATGGAGTGGTGATGTCAACTTTGGTCATGACTGAGAAGGCTTCCAGAGTTGCAATGCGCATATGGAATTTATGTTGAAATAATGCAGTGATAATACGTGAAAATATCTGGGATTACTCAGCTCATTGGGTTTCAGGAACATAGATACAATCAGAGTGTCAGAGTATGATGCATTACACCAACAGTGACTGGTCCCATGTGTTAGTCACTCAGAGCTCATGCCACGCTTTCCATTTGACATTGAAAAAAATTTACCTTTTTCTACTTTGGAAAGAAGGCTGAAGTAGTGTGTACACCACATTATTTTTATCCATACATACATAACTACATTGAAAATACATTAGAACAAGTTAAAAACATGACCTATAACTCAACACGACCAACCAGCACCACTCCGAGTGCAGCATATTGTCAAATTATATAAACCATGAGCATCAAAACATCCCACAGACTGACCAACAAGCCTTTTTAACCGCCACGTTGCACTCTTCAGTGTGTTCATGATATCTGTTCACAGGAACACAGAACCTCAGGAAATGACTCATTACCTTGTTTATTGTATACTGATAAACAATGGGGAAAAATACTTAAATTTAATTATATTCTGCTTACAACTATATTACAGTGCATTACAAACAAATTAATACGTTTATGTAATGCTTCTTAATGCAACATTGAAACAACTCAAGCAGAAATATATTCATAATAAACTAGCCACTGTGCAAAAGCGGGTGATCAGCTAGAACACATCACAGGAATCTAACTTTCCACAATATGGTACTTGTCTAAACAACATGCCTTCTTAATGCGCCCTGCGTTGTAAATAATGGATTTCTTGTTGTCATTGCAAAAAGGCCAACACTGCAACAATTAATGGGGAATAAATACTGTGTCCATTCTCGGACCATAGCTTTGTTCCAATGAGTCCAAACCCATGAACTGCTTATTACGTTTTGGCAATTTACTGTCCCCAACAAGCACGCTAGCTAGCAGTGTGCAAATAGCACAACATGCTGTATTTTCTGGAGAAAGCAGTTTGAGCCTTACACCCCAGAGATTGCATGAGCTTCCAGCCCCCTCTGTGTTCTTGGTCTGCATGCCCTTATAGGACCTTGTTTTGCAATGAGCAGTTGAGAAAGAGTAAAACATTTCACAGATCCCCCCACACACAGATCTGTAAGCATGTGAGAGTGAAGTCATTGTTTTCCAAGACGTCTGCCAGAGAGTGGGACAAAAATCATTTGCAGGCTGCATATGCCCAGTACGTGTCAGTTACATTTTTGTGTCAGGAATTTAATTTTGACTTGTTGACGTGCTAAAATCGTGATGACTACACAGAAACAACTACAAACTTGATTTGAAGATCAATTATGATCCGCTGCATTCTTTCTACATCTATATTAAATGTTGTCTTACCTTTCTCATGCGTACTTTGACCACGTTGTCGTCTTTCTGATCTCCAGGCTCATTCGTTCCATTTAAGACTGGACTGGCAAGTTGTGTGTCACTGTAAATAGCTGTGTGTGCAGCCTCATCTGGCTCCTCCATTCTCGAGACTGTGGCTCCTGCCCTGTGGTGTTCCCTCTGACCATCTGCCACCTCAGGGGCAGGTGACTCACTGAGGTAACAACCAGAGGCTTTGTTGCCATGGAGTTCTTCTGGTGGGAGCTCATCACTGACCTGTGCAGAGCATGGTGGCAGGTTTGAGTTGCGCTGCTCAGTAGCTGCCTGTTTATCATCCATATGGGAGCGAGGAACATGTGGATTTTGGGTGAAATCTGAGGCAGTGTTCTTTTGAGGATCCAGCGCAGGGGTGTCATCTGGCTCAACGTGGCTAACTTCTGGGATAGTATCCAGTTTTGAAGAGCTATTTTCCAACTGCTGAGCTACGGTTTGATCCTCGCAACAAGCCAACTCTTTGGACGCTAAACTTTCATCAGTGTTTGCTGTTGGTTGACTTTCGGGGCTCGTCGTTTCCACACACTGGTCTGCACACTGAGTAGTGTTTGTCTGTATGGGGTTTCTATCTGAATATCCAGTATTCAGTTTTTCAGATGACACATTGCTGTTAACAGTCATAGAGCAACACTGACCTTTGAAACAAATATCAGATGATGTGATTGGCTCATACCGGACTTCTGCCACTTTCTCGCTGTCTTCTGCTTGTGCACTTTCCTCTCCCTGAGGCCCATTCATCGCCGTCATTTCAACATTATGCTGTTCCAACAGTGTCTGGTGGGTTATTTCACAACCATGATCCAGTACCTCAGTGCACTCGAGATGATCCTGCTCTCCTCCTTGAATGTCTCTTGAGTGACGTTTAGGTCCTGCGTTTTCATTTAGAGCTTCTAGGTCATTTAATCCGTGCAGCTTGTCAGCAGAATCAGCGCTCCGGCTTTCAGTTACTTCTTTGTCACATACTTTCTTTACCACTAAAGTCACAACTGGTTCCACAGTTTTGTTAGCCTGTGACATCACACCAACACTCTCCATCATATTAACTGAACTGTGCAGCATACCAACAGGTAAGATTTCACTTGCATCAGCGTGGCCAGTGGTGGAAATCGCCTCTTCCTCTACATCTGGAAGGTCAGTTTGAGGTTCCAGTTCAGCAGCAGAGGACTGGTTTAGAGCGGCCTCAGAGATTTCAGGAGGTCCACTGTAACCCTCTGTATGACTCTCCTTTGTTTCCTGGTGGTTTGGAAGTGTGCCAGGCTGCTCACCAGCAGATCCAGAGAGTGAAGGCCCATTGTTTGAAGAGATAGAGATGCATTGTTGCTCTTCACGTGAGATATGTTGAATTTTAAAGACATTATCGTCATTGCAGATGTCGTGACTTTGACTACTTTCGATGCCAACTTCGCATGCACCATTGATAGGTTTCTCACTGTGACTGCTGCTATCAGTTACACAATAAATATTTTCCCTGGACATCCCACTGTTTGAGTTACAGTGAAATTGTTCAAACATCCTATTGTCTGCGATTTGGAGATGCTTTAATTCAGAGGCCCTTTGGGGAATATTAACATCCACCATCTCACTTGGAAGATGAACTGTCTCCTCCTTCAAATCCAGTGGGACTTTAACATCGCTGTCCACTTGCTTCAAAGGTTCTGATCCAGTATCGTCATTTACAACAGAAGCGGTCACCTCAAGTGTTTGAGCCAGGTCCTCTGTAGGCAGTTGGTGGCAGCCCTCTGGCATGGAGGCACACCTTGTCCGTCGACCTTGTTTGGAAGTCCCTGCCCCCATCCAAGGCCCCTCGCTGTCCACCCCATGACAGCAGACCAGGTCCAGATCATCATAACTGTACTGTAATCCTGAAGCATGAGTCACGTGCTCCTCCCAACTTCTTTTCCGTATGGCTACTGGCATGGTGGACAGCCAGTGCTATCCCATAGAGCTGCTTTGGACGCCAGGCGGGAACAAAGAACCAGATCTGCTACAACGAAAAGAGAAACTGGGATGAGAAACAGCCAGTGTTTGCAAGTTATGAGTTTACAGTAACTGAATGTGCAGATGACAAAATGGTAAATAACATTTCACTTTTAAAGTAAACTGCTAGGGAGTAGTGAGTTGAAATTCTAGAGGGACGTAATTATACTGCATTCACAATTCCCTGGAGAGTATAAACTCTGCTGGATCTGTATAAAATGATTCCAAGATAGACTAACCTAACATGGGATTATCTTTTCAAGCAGAGCTGTTACAAATTTCACATTACATCATGCCAACTACATTGGATGTAGTTGATCTGAAACAGTTGTTTTGCCTGAAGCTTCCAGGAATAAAGCCAACAAAGCTGCCTGGAATCTAAAACATTGCGTTAATCAAGATAAATGTGGACGTCCTTTGTTTACTTTTCAACATCTTTACACAGTGAACTGTAACCAAACCAGTTTGTCAAAGTAACACCGCAAACTTTCAATACACATCATCTCTAACTGTGCAACAGTGGTCTGCAAAATTCAGCTTGCTGGTAAACTGTCATTCTGCATCTACACATGCAGCCACTAATATAAGAATGGTGTAACTAAAGGGAGCTAAAACTGCAAAGGACAGTCAGTATCCCTGAACAGCTGGGTCTCCACAAATCAACATCATCACAATGCATACTGTGGGTCTGATTACATGAATCAAACCAAGCTCTATACCGGGCTCATTTTTTTTCTCTGTTGTTCTAGGTCAGAATGTACAGACGTAAAGGAACACAGGGATTCAATAAGCAGGATGTACTAAATCCAAGTTGAACAGCTGCTATATTAAAAAAACATCATAACAGAAGAATAAAGAGTACTGTAAGGCAAGTGACAACTAGACACTTCTAATGTCCATACACATTTTCTACACATTTAACAGTTAATTAAGCAGTTAAAGTAATGTCAAAACTTGTGTCAGGCATTTTTTCGCTCTCTACTTTTTCACCTTCTGTTTCCTCAGGAGAAGAGCCGGATGGTACCAACTTCCATCTGCACCCTCCTGCATGAACCTGCTGAACCTCCTAAGTAAGGAAGGTAATAAAAAAAATGTCCCAAAGCAGTTGCTCCTACAACTTGCCCTCTAACCGACAGCAAAACTGACACCTCAATACATTTGAGATATTTTATGCTAGAGTAACAATATGTACTTCTTCTTTCAATTTTTAAGTGATGACACAGTGTGTTACAATATAATCCAGTAGCTGTATATTCAGAAAATAAACACCAGGTGATAATCCAACAAAAGGTTATAGATCCAGTAGGGTAGTTATCCAGAGATGTTCCGCAAGTTGTATTTCCCTATTCATCCACTGAAAGCAATGCGTCCTTGTTTCGGAAATGTGAATCCATCTCTTTTCAAGTGACTTGACATCTGTTTTATTTTGTAAGCAGCTCTTAGTCTAGGTTTCTGCAAGTTGTTTTCTGAACTCCAGTGAGAAGTTTCGCTGTAAAACTGTCGGAAAGGCAGTGAAGCCCCCAAAGGCAGGCAGAAAGCCGGGGAGCAGTGAAAAGTCCAAAGACAACTTCCATCTTGATCACATTAGGGTTTTTGCTGACGCTGAATGCCGAAGAGTCGGGGTGGTGTAAGAGGGGCCGGGTTTTCTTTCCCCCACTCCACCCCTGCTCTCCTCCGTTCTATTCCTTTTCTCATCAGGTCCCCTCCCCGCTGGTTTTGACAGGAGTCTGAGTCACATCCTAGGAGCCCCATCCCCCGTCTCACAACTCACCCAGCACACTATACGCATTTATTCACTCCACCCTCCTCTCTAATGTACTTTCTCTCCTTACTATTCAGAAACTTCCTCTCCGCTTCTTCTCTCACAACTTGTCTCTTTCCTCTTCTCAGTGGACTTTTCTTGTTCTGCCTTAGCTTGCCGTTTCACTAAGCTGGGCAAGGCTCCCACCAGTTGGTTTAGATTAGTAACAGACAGGCCGCCTCGTAAGACCACTGGCTGTGGGCCAAGAGAGATTGCTCTAATGTTTTGGCAGTTATTTCTGAAGGCATGCTTTCTTTAAAAAAATGTCATCTAGTCACCCTACAAGCATTCTTAAGCAAACACACTGGCAATAGAGAAAAAGCAAAGCAAGATATCCTTAGAGATATGCTTTGACAATGCATTTTTTCCAAATATTTTGTAAGAATATATAATATAAATCACTTTTTAAAGGGTTGTATGATGATGGCAACAATGTAAAAGGTGCTGACAACCTGATGTCTTTGTTTTATAGCAGACCTAAGGGGAAAAAAACACTTAAGGACCCAAATGCCAGTAATTCATGTCCTAATATAGTCATTTATCAAAGGCACGACACAGACAGAAAGGCAAAGGGTATATACAGCTGAAATCACAAAGGCAATTTAAGACAAATTGAGATAGGGGTCTTAAAAAGATGTATAAATAACAAAAATAAATAAATAAATATTCCACAGACTTTATAAGCAGAGCCCATCTCCAGTGAAAAACCTCAAGGACCTCAAAACCTCCCAATTCCCATAAAAAGTGCATAATATGAATTCATAACATTCTAATAGCAGAACCTCCTTCCAAGTGTTCCATGAAGTTATGTCAGCTGATTTTACAAACTCAAGCTATGATTGAATTGATCAAGACTATTTTTTTCGGTAGGGTCAGCTGCACAAGAAGAGTAATGCATCAAAGCATCAGGGACACTGCAAGCTCAAGAGAACTGGAATGAAGCCCCCGCCAACTATCCCTACAACCCCGGCCTCTGACCTCTGGGTCATCCAGATGTGAGGTGAGGCTCTGGATGAGTCTTTTCTTAGGGGCCTCGCTGGGAAACTGTACACTGCCGCCAATGTTGGCTCTCCAGGGACACAGATGGTCGTACTCAAGGGGAAGGATCCAAGTTCAACAAGACTCCTCTGTAGCATGTCACATGATGCGTTCTGTGGTTTACGCCGAGTGCAGTGTAACGAAATGCAGATTTTTTCGGTCACAGTAGCTTCCATGTGGATATGGCTGGTGATTGAAGTGCAGAGGCCGACGCAGAGCATGACTCAGGCTATCCACTCATTACCTTCTGTGGACATCCAACACAGGCCTATAATTTAAGAGGCTCGGCCTCCCCCCTGACAATCCTGCCATCCTGCGTAGCCACAGGGCAACTGGTCTGCGTCACAATCTGATGCGTTAGTGACACTGTGCAAACACATGTGCAATCAACAACATGTGTGAGCCTAGATGGCCATCAGCAATGTCTCTGCAAGAGTACTCAAGCATTTAAATTGGAAAATTAAGACAAAATGTAGCTTGAACAAATCTTAGTCTGTAGTCGAAAGCCAAGCAGGCAGCTGCAGAGCACAGTGCAAGCTCTGAGAAACAGCACCGGGCTTTGAAGCCAATTTGACATTTTGGCCAAACAATGTAACTACATCTTCTGGGTCCGTCACTTGATGCCATTGGGCCTAAAAAGAACACGTAAACTTACACTGGTAAAGAGACCTCTTTAGATCACTTGATCATTTTTGGGAGGTACACGGACTACAGCACCTAAATAGCCTTTATTCTAATCATTATCCTAATAGGTGAAAATTTCACTAATAGTCAAAGTAGATTTATTTTCCTCCCTCCATTCTACTCCATGTGAATGAGTCTGAGTGAGTGGCCGGGATTTGAGGCAAAAAGAAACGCCATGCTCACAGTGACAATGCTAACATGCTGATGTTGTTGGATAAAATATTTACCATATTCACTATCTATATTAGGTTTTATAACATGCTAACATTTGATTATGAAGTCATTAAAAGGTTTGAGATGATATGAACTGAAATATCAGGTTTTCTTTGTGATAATTTGCATGTGCAGTCTATTTGGCATCTGTGTAAATGACTGTGAGTTATTTCAGAATGTTGATTTGCCCTTTATTAGTCATTTCTACAGGCTAGACTGTCTTAGGCCCACATCACAGAGGACGAGCATGAACATTCACACAGGCATGCAGCATCACTGGTCACATGTTCAGAGCATTCACATACATGGTTAAGAAAGACCTATTCATGATTCACCCCATAATCCCCCACTGTTCGACCCCTCGGCTTCTGAGGGGTCGCTGAAGTGGAGCAGTGAGGGTCCAAAGGAAACAGCCTCACATTCCTCACTGATATAGTTTATTATTGGAAAAATAAGCCAGTCTAAATCATGGGCATTGAAGAACACAGAGTGTTTGCCCATGTCGGAAAATGAAGGTGACGCTTGTAGAGAAAAAAAATCCTGTCCCTCCCATAACTGAGTCATTTTGAGTCCTTGCATATACAAAGACTGCTTTGAGAAGATTTTGTTGCACCCATTTTAAGGCTTCTTTAAATAACCATTTTCTACTGTACTGGCCTAGTAGTTATGCAAAGTTGTAAAAACGGAGCTTGGGTTCATTTACACTAAAAAGAAAACTAAACAAAATGCCAGAATCTCATCTGAACATCTAAAAATAACATAGACGAACCACACCAAGATCCTTGCAGTGCTTTCCTGTCACTTGCTATGCCCTGTGGTTAACAACTCTTTTTCAAAAGCCTCGAGTCATGTCGGTTTAAATAACAGCGTTTGAGGCCTGGGTGGGAACTTGGGAAATTGCAATATTCTTGAATGAAACTTCCAAATGTAGATGATGCAACTTAAGAGCATTTAGAAAGACCATTGAGGGCTCTATTGCTATCTTAATTAAAAATGGTTTTTAATCATCTGAGTCGAAATGCAAAAAGTCGCCGTGAGAGAAACTGAGGGGGCCTTGGCCAGTGGCCGTGGGTTATAGTGTGACTGTAACCGTGGGAACAGGAAGTACAAGTTATTGAGGATACAGACCATAACAATCTCCAGGCTAAAATAATCTATCTAATCTTCTCGAGAGTAAGAGAGAGAGAGAGAGAGAGAGAGAGAGGATCTGTGTGTGTGTTGGTGTGTGTGTGTGTGTGTGTGTGTGTGTGTGTGTGTGTGTGTGTACGTAAGAGACAAGAAAGAACGTTATGTTCTGTATGTGTGTGTGAGAGAGAGACACTGCTGTAGAGTACTTTAATACGTTGTTTGGTTTGCCAAATCAAATGATACAGACTTTTCATCTGGACCTTGTAATTTAATGAGAACAGTGGAAAACATTGTCTCACACACTGAGAAAGTCCCATTAGTGTCCCATGACTGTATACTTCACATTAGCAAACATAATTATGAAAATACCAAAACCACCAGTACCATTTACTGGAGAGAACCATCACTGTCTGTTAAGGCTCCAGCTATTTTGCCCATACCTTGTACACAGCTAATACCAGGCCATTCTTATTCCTAGGTCATCAAATATCAGCACTTTATCTCAGCCATGAGTGTGAGATACCAATGTACACACGGCACCCTTTAGTGTCTATATGGGACACATCGCACTGTCAACTAACTCCAGCGAAACGTATCCTTGCAATATTAGAGACTCAGAGCAAGAAATCCCAAAGTCTGACGACATAGTATAAAGAGCAAGAAAGTCCGTTTATGGAGGAGGACAGGGTGGATCGATTCACCCAGGAGACCGACGTTTCTATCACTTGTGAAACCAAAAGTCAGCGTTGGCATATACATAATAACTTAATTTGCATTAAAAATTAATTTTTCCACCCAAACCATGGTTATTTCCTAAACACAACCAAGTAGTCTTGTTTGAATTCACAACGTTAATCATATATTAAAAACTTCAAAAGGTAGCAAGCATTAAAAAGGCTGTATGTGTATGGGACGAGTCTGGAATGAGAACAGGTTTTTGGAACAGGCACAAATCCTAAAAAGGGCTTTAGTCTGTTGAGATATCCCTATCATGATTTAACAAAACATAATGTTTGTTTATGGTAAATGGACCTGCACTTAGCATATATCAATTTTCTAGTCGAGTAGTAGTTTCTTTACACTATCATTCACCCTTTCACACACACATTTATACAGGTGGCAGAGGCTACCCTAAACAGGGCCACTTGTCACCATTGGGAATTCATTCACACACCGATGAACGCAGCATCGGGGTTCAGTATCTTGCTCAAGGATACTTCGAGTTTGTGGCATGTAGGCTGCGACGGGGATCGAACCACCAACTCTTCAGTTGGGGGGCAACCCACTCTACCAACTGAGCCACAGCCGCTGTTTCTCCTTCATGAAATAGATGGCCATAACAAAAATATTTTAAACAGCAAAAACCTGGAGATTGAGCAGCTGCTGTTTTATGCAGTTTTGTGCTTTTTTTTCCTCATGAAATGTTACCTGGCCCAAGATGAGCAGAAGAAAATGGATGGATAGTTATTACGTTAAAAAAAAAAAGGGAGGCACCCAATACTGCTTTTAAAACACACAATACCATGCACAACAATTTCCTGTTAATACTATCCCAGAAAATTCCCCTTCTGAAAAACAGAGAGTCTTTGAATGTGACCTCATTCTCGACAAGCAGGCATAAACAAAAACTCAGACTAAGACCGCTGTCACAGAGTTTTAAGGAGTCTCCTCTCCCTTTTGCTCCCTTTGGCCCTTGGGGGCCTTATTGCACACATCCTGGATGTCCGTCTCCTACGGGACGAATCTTTCTAGTATCCTGTCTCTCTTCTTCTATTATAATCCTTGAGTTTTGTGTCTTGTATATGATTTGTAGTCTGTCCTCTTGCCAGGTCTTCATTGTAGAGAGGAGTTGTGTGGCCCCCATCCTGGATCCATATGCATCATATACTGTATGTCTTTTATGCATTCACCTAAAACATATGTTTCCCCATACTGTAGTTTTAATATTTTTTATTTCTGCCTACTTTGTACACACATCTACTGCATGAGGGACACCTCCTGTTTTGCTCCTAACATTTCTTCCATTTTGTTTCCACATTAAAGACTTTTGGGGGGTGTTTTTTCTTTATCTAAATCAAAGGTCTGAGGATAGAGGGTGCCATATGCTGTACAGCTTGCAAAGCCCTTTGAGGCAAATTTGGGACTTGTAATTTTGGCCTATATAAAGAAAGATTGACTTGAGTCTCCTTCCAAATCAAACAGCATTACTGGGGATACAGTATCACTGTATCCCCAGTCAGTCAGTTTTTGGCTAACATTCTATCAAAATTTCACATTAACTACTCATTTAAATGATCATGTTATGTTTCCAATTAATTGAGTCTAACTTCTTATCATTCATACTGTATATTGTTTTAACAGTGTACATTAGTCTTGCACTGCAAAAAAGTGGTGTCTAAAAACAAGATAAAGGGAAATTATCTTGCTGCATGGACAGGTAATTTCACTTGACAAATTTCTTAAATTAAGATCGTTAAATCTAGGAATAAGCATGTTGAACGCTTAAAATAAGAAATTAACTCTTAAAACAAGATCAATTATCTAACACTTCTAAATCTAAGATTTTTTTACCTTGGTAAGAAACAAATAATTTGCAGTGTGGGTTTACCAGTGTCTGCAAAAGGACGCTAATGCTGTTGAATTAGCTGTGCGCTATCTTTGTCATGGATCGGTCACTTGCATCTCCTCACTGTAAAACAATGGCTGCTGCTGTTTTTTGGGGGGAAATTGGATATTTCTGGGCAAGCCAAATAAATGTCCAAACATTCTTTCTGCTTTCTCTCATCAGAGCTACTTTCGTATTGTAATTACAGATGCAAATCTCCATGTACATAAATTCAATTTCATATGTAGATTGTTAAATATGTATAGATCAATTCTTCCTACACTGGTGGTGACAAGCTCATTCAAAATGCCCGCGAAACACTGGAAAGTGCAGCATTGCAGGTGTGAACGCAATGTTGCATATTCGATTGACTTGAAGTTTGCAATATCACATTCTATTTCAGCCGAAAGTTGAACAAAGACAAAAAAAATTGTCTATGCCTTTTGGCCTTTCATCTACACACAAACAGATTTATGTATGCTGTTGAGGCATCACAAAGAGTTCTTTTAATACAGTGGTTGAGTGGACTGGTTCTGACAAAGGAGGAAAAAAAACAGCTTTAAAGTGTAGAACAGGTCTGACTATGAAAAACATTGTACAAGTATATATGGTCTGCATCTCAAACAGACAGTTCCACATGGATCAAGGCAGGGCCGGTTGGCAACAACAGCTGGATTTCATCTGCATATTCTGACTCAAACAACTGCCCCATAAACTTAAAACCACCCACACCTGAGCACATTCTCACACAACTATAGCCTTAAAATGTGTACAGGAACACCAATGTGTACATTAGCATTAAATGTGGTAGGTGTTTTGCAGGCTGTTATTAAAAACATGTGACCATCTAGTATATTTAAATTGGTTTACCAAGCAGATGTTCAACTTTGCTTTTGTTTTTGACATTTTTTTCTTGAACTTTAAAACTCAAACTCAGAATTAGGGCCTATTTAAACAACATGTGAGATGTTTCACATGAATGAAAAAAGAACGGTCTTGAGTTTGTATTAACAAAAGTCAAGTAATTCACAAAGAATCTATTGTGAAACAGAAAAGAGGGTAATTTATCTCCACCCTGTCTTTCCATTTAAAAAAAAAAAAAGCAAATGCAATGAAGACAACAAATTTGCCTTTTGGAATTCATCACATCCTTCTAAGCTTGACATTTTCTAACAGCTTGAATCTTGAAAGCATCTGAGGACAGAGACACATAGTATTTATCCTCTTGTCTTGTTGTTTATGAGGAATGATTCTTGAGTTTGGACCAGACCTTGTGAAGGCCAGGATAGTGACGTACTACACCCCCCACCCCCCCATACACACACACACACACCCAGGATTCTGCTGAACATATGCTGTGCTGGCATTGATTCTTCCAGGAAAGGTCCAGGAAAACGTGTTGTCCTTGGACACCGTTGCTACAGCAGCATCAGCAGGAAATACTTGAGATCAAGAGTCAGAAGATGAGGGGCCAGGAGCTGTTTCATCATATGATGAGAGAAACCTCTAAACACTTATGTTTCCGCTACATGTAAGTTTTCATTTTGGTTCAAATGTCACCGCCCAACATCTGCACTTATTCTCTCATATAAATTCATATAATGTAATGTTCATCATATGTTCTAGCCCTGCAGGATTTCTCTAGTCTTAGTTTTGCTTTAATCCATGTGGACACAATAACATCTTTTATTTTAAAAATGGACTATTTGTAAGATCTAAGGCTCCATAGATGTTGCACTTGCCATGGGCACAACGGTAGCTTCACAAGTGGATAAGAGTGCCACAGTTAAATATTTACCTTCCCTTCCGGTCTTCTATGGAGAAACGTTTACAGTGCAATAAGTGCAAAAGGACAATAATATGCAAGGCACTTCTTCTTCAGGAAACTGTTTGACATTCCAGCCCACTCAGGAAGTGTGCAGGTCAAGAAACCTTCACTATTACAAGAAACATCTTGGAAAAACAGCAGGCAGGGAGCGGTGCTACTACAAATATCAGACTCTTGTTGCAACATTTTTAAAATAGTATGTCAAACCAACTTCAAGCACTGTGCAAAAAACAGAAATAAATTGTAACAGGGCAAATAATCATAATATTAATAAATATGCTTAAAGACAAAGACGGGATTCAAATGCAATTCCAGGTCACTAACCTTTGCCTTTGCTTGGACTTGTGAATATGCATGCCTCTCCAAAGCTCTTACACGTGCAGTGATGTTTCACAGTGGGTAAGGAGACCATCCTTTAGCTGGAGTGCCTGCGGCTGTGTCTTTGTAAGCAGAGTATCTCTGAGTGAAGTAAAGTCCCACAGCAGCAGGACTACGTCAAAGTGTCTGTAATTAATCAATAAAATAGCATTTGATGGAAGAAGCTCGCTGCAATAACATGACATAGGCAGCTGGGGGCGACAAAACATTACATATATCTGTGTAGGGAGCTGTTGTATTTAGATAAGCAACAATCTGGTACAATAAGTTAAAAGTTTAGATCTGAATATGTATATAGCTTACTTACTCATATTGTCAGCTTATTTAACACACAACGTATTACCCCCTCCTCTGCCCTTTCAAAGTAAAACTAATTTAACGGCTAGCATAAATGCGGCATGTCGCAGGAGTGAGACCGTGAACGCCTCAAAGTGAAGGTTTTCCAAAAGGATGGAGCAGACTGTTCCGCACATGAAGAAATGTATAAACACATATAATTATTATAATATATGATTTACAGCAACCAACTGTTGCAAAAAATTCCAAAAATTGACCAAGACAGTCTATGAAGCTAAAGTGCATCATTACTTACCTCTGTGGGTGAAATGGCAGGCGCCAGGTGGCGCAGCTAAGTTTGCAAACTGACAATTCCCTGTTAAGGTAAATCTTAGTCAATTAACCTTCAGTCGTCTTTAAATATACTTTTATACAACTAAAGACCCTGGCCACACTATGACACATGTTTATCCACAATTCACAGTTAGCCTTCATTACTTCAATACTCCAGCAAACGGCGCCAAATTCAACACGTGTGTCCTTCATACATGCCTGAAGTGTAAACAGCTATGCTGCCTTCACTGCGACTTGTAACTTTCTAAATCCTGCATAGACTTCACATTTCAAATCAAATCAAATCAAATCAAAATTACTTTATTTAGCCCCGAGGGGAAATTCAGTTAGTCTGGTAGAATTTCTGTTAGAATGAGACAGCCTGATGGCTGTAGGAGCGAAGGATCTTTTATATCTCTTCGTCCTGCAACACAGAGAGAGGAGCCGTCCACTGCTGTTTTTTGGTCCATACAGGTTTTGTGTAGCGGATGATCCGGGTATTTCAGGATGGCCTGGAACATCTTGACAGTGCATCTCTCCACCACCAGCTCTTTAGACCAGTCTGTCCAACCGCCTTGCATCTCTGTGTCTGATGCTGCCTCCCCAGCAGACTGCAGCATAAAACAACACACTACCACCACAGAGTGATAAAACATCTGCAGCATCTTACTAGAGATGTCCAGAGATCTGAGCTTCCTGAAGAAAAAGAGGCGGCTTTGCCCTTTTTGTAGAGAGCATCTGTGTTTAGGGACCAGTACAACTTATTATCCAAGTACACACCTAGATACTTATAACTTGGCACCACCTCGATGTCGATTTGACGGGGAAACAACAACTACAACAGCAAAAGTGCAGTTTACATAGACTCTATAGGTAGAATATTACACGTATTGCATGAAATCACAAAACATATTAAATAAGTTGCCCGTAAGCCTTCGTATTGCGTAATAATGAGAAGGCGTCACAATAGGTTTTGATAATAATCCCTATAAATATCCAAATGTCCTATTTCGTTTCTTACTACACAAAGGCTAATATGTTACACATAACCATAAACAATATTACATATCCTCATGAATATACAGTAAGTCATTATTTGAGAGGTTTATGGACCTAATTATTTATAAGCTCTTTCAGCAAAGCCCATTAGCAGAAACGCTAATTAAATAACAAATTCTTAAATCGTCCCACTGTTAAAATAATCGCCTAAGTCATTTTTTGTCAAAATTGTTGTTGTTTTTTGCCTAAATCATCTCATGACGCCGGCCACCTATGGTAAAATCGCCTACATCAGTTGATCAGATCATGTGATTTTACCCCTTTAAGATCATCACTTCTTTGACAATTTGCCACATTCATAGGCATCAGATAAGAACCCAGCAAAGAAGAGCTAGAGGGAGATTGTTTAGTTGTCAGTTTAGTTTATCAGTGTTTTATTGTTGACACTAATATTGGTAACACTTTACTCTCAAGTGTCTACATAAGAGTGACATGAGCGTGTCATAAACATGACATGGGATGTGTCATAAACATTAATGACACTTTGAAGTAACATTAATGCTCATGATACTTGTCATGTCATGTTTCTGACAGGCTTGTGTGACTCTTATGTAGACACCTTCAAAATAAAGTGTTACCACATTTTACTTAAGCCACAAAGGCATGTTCAAAAACTTTCCTAAGTCATTTATTTCTCTTAAGTTACATAATTTACACACAGTGTTATTACTATGGCAATAGCCATCCTTTGTTACATCCTTTTTGAGTGAAATGATCAATAAATGTCATATGTTACACTTCTAGTGAAGTTTTTTGTGTTTCCTGCAAAACTTGAAAAAAAATGAGTTAGGCGATTATTTTAACAAGGTGACGAAATGAGAACAAAAACAGCTACTAATTGACGAATCTCGGCTATTATTGCGGCATTTTTAAAAAAAAATCATAACTCGGATATTTTTGAGAGCCCATGAAGGCAGCATAAGTAATTTGACTTCTTCCGCGTTTACCTGGATCTCTAAGGGAGTTCCTCAAATGGGCGTTTGTTTCTGAATTAGTCACAAACAAAACGGTGTATTTGTGTGCTTGTTAGCGCTGGTTATAGGTAGAAAGAAAAGCGAAAAGAAAAGAAAAAGCGAAAGGGAAATGAGCTGAAAAAGTTTAACCGAATAAAAGGCACTTAAAGTTTTGTTTTCGTTCAAGTTAGCTGAAGTTGTTCACAATGGGATGTTGTAGCAGCACCGAGGTAAGTTAGCCACAATATGATGACAGTTATGGCTGCTTTAAAACTAAAAAAAAACATGTTTTTCTTAACGCTAATTCGCAGAGGACTTTGAGACAGTGACAGTATAGCGTCACTTCTTCAGCAGCGGCAGCAGCTTGTTTTACAGCAGCTGCAGCAACAACAACAACAACACAGTGATTTGTCTGCTGGTTTAGGAGCAGGAGGGAAGCTACTTGCACCGCTGCAGCCACAACTAAACAGAATTAAGGATACCTGTGTGTCACCTTTAATTGTCTGTTATTTATGCCTTGGCAGAGCAAACGTGACTGGAAACCGCTGGAGGACCGCAGCTGCACGGACATACCATGGCTCATCATATTCGCATTGTTTTGTATTGGGATGGTAAGTTTTCGGATCAATGTGCCTTTACAGTGAGTTGCCATTTTATTATGCTCACCCAGCTAAAGCTAATGCAGCGATGGTATCACACCACGAAGTATTTGTTTTGAAACTTTTTAGATGGATGTTTATTCAACCATATGGTCATTCGTGAGAGTTTGTGAAGCTGTTGTATTGCGTTGTCTATTTTTTTTTACTTTTAAAATCACAAAAGTCAACCACTCTTTCAATAAAAACTGATCATTCAGTGGAGAAATGATTTATTGCAGCACTAATGCATTAAACTGCATTACTTTTAGCTGAAATACCTAATAACCTCACAGTTTTGTGTATTCATGCATGTCTATTACATGTTTACATGCAATACTCACCAATCATTGAATGCTTAGAAATTGCCCTTTAAGGTTAACAGTAGCAAACCTTTGCATAACAGCCCTGCAATAAATTCAAGTTTGGCTGAAAGTGATTTGTAGAAATATTGATTCAACTTTTGAATCAGTACTACCACTGTAGTTTTTGGTGTTGTTGAATTATGTTAGGTAATATAGAGAGACATTAAAAATGTTTAGTCCACGCTGATATATATTGGGTTTATAGATACTTTAAAATATCTGTCTGTATTTATTGCAGTAGTGTTGCATTAGTTATAATTACTGTAGATTCCCCTTCAAAACTGCAACAGAAGCTTGCAAATATCTAAATTTTGGGATTTTTTACAAATTAAATTTTTATTTTTTTATTTTTACAAATTTAAAAAATCACATTATTTTTGTCAAAATGCTTGGCGCTATTTGATGATGAACACACTTAATCTTTATTTTTCATGTTATCCTGTTCAGATAGTTAACATTTTCTACTCTAACCTGTGTTGCCTGCAGCTGTGTATTTGTGGCTTTGCCATCGCCACAGGAGCTGCCTCCAGGCTGATCTCAGGATATGACAGTTATGGCAACACCTGTGGCAAGAATAACTCCAAGATCGAGGGAGTACCCCTCAGTGGCAGGGACATGACAGAAAACAAGTTAGTCTTTGTTTTTTCCAAATGACTTAACATGAAACTTAGGTTATGTACATTTACATCCCTGCTGTCCCCTATGTATTTCCATGTGCTCTGTTTTCCCCATTAGATCCCCAGTGACATAACATTTAGTTATAGATTCAGAACATTAAAGTAGAGATGCTAAGAACTCTTTTGTTTGCCCCCTGTAGTTCAGTGTCTGTGACACAGAATACGGTGTTCAGCATTACTTGTTTGCATGCAAGGATTGCATCATGTAATCCTAATCTATCCTATCCTGTTTGCAACAAACAGTTACTGCATTTGTAAACACTACCTCCTGTTCTGGCATAGTTAATAAGATAACGTTGAACCGTCCAGATCCTGACCTACTTTCATTCACCTAAAGAATACATATTCCAAATAGCAGCATAATAAATCACTCATAAATAAAGTCGTAGAAACTGCTAGTTAAAGACAGTGATAAAACGCTCAGTGTTTCTCTCACCAGGACAGACAGACATAAATTGAAGAGACCAAGATGTCATCAGTCAGAAGGTTATTGTAGATTAGACTCATGGTTGCGCTGTGCTCGGCTACTTTTAATCCTCACATATCTGAATGAATAGCATAGTTTAAGGGCATATCTCCTTTTTTATAATTTCTCACTCAGAAAGCCTAGCTTAATGTGTATCTTTATCACCCGGACAGAAGTGTCACAAATTCTCCTCTGGTCCTAATTTATGCGAGAAGTCTTTGATTTTATTCCTCCTTTTGGGCAGTAGCTTTCCATCAGCATGCAGCCTGTAGGCCCAGTTTTACTGGAACAATGGGTCATGCTTTATTGATGGGCTGATTGCCCATGGAGGCTTTGAATAAAAGGCGTTTGGGCTACAAAGACGGATCTGTGCGACAGGGTAGCAAATGTCACCATCTTTCATTTTCTGCCCAGACAGAACGGTCCCAACTGGCATAGTAGTAACTGACTATACTGATATTTTGTTCAAGGAAAAACTGTTTCTTTTTTTGGAGGGATGGGTGTGGCAGCACTTCATATTTGACCATAATTAATCAGATTTTTTCTTTCTATCAGGTATGTTTTCTTCCTGGACCCTTGCAACCTTGACTTCATTAACAGGAAGATCAAGTCTGTTGCCCTGTGTGTCTCCAAATGTCCTGGTGCTGAACTGACGACATACAGTGATTTAAAGCAGTTTGCTCTGAGTAATGGTGAGAAAAACTGTTTAAGTGAAAATGTTTAAGAGAGAAGGTGATCTTGAGTATTAAATTAGACTTTCAGTTTACTGATATTTACATTTATTTATGCGAAATGTAAGGCATAAATGGGATATACATGGAATATGATTACAATTATTTGCAGACAGGTTTTAAATACTGTAATGAAACTGAATATAATCTTAATTTGTTGTTTTTCCATCGATAGGATCTCATCTCTGCTCATATGATATTTCTCCTACAAGATACACAAGCAGTTCAGAAAGATACACAAAATGTCCCAAACTCCCTGTTCCACCAAGGTAATTATACACATCCTTTGAGTTTTTGATTAAATATCAAATCATAAACAACAATATTACCCATCATTGGACAATACTACATTCTTATATGCACAATTTTACAATTTTTTAATGCTGTTTTTGCTGTTTTTGTTGTTTTGGAAGAGGCCACTTCCACCAAGGGCTGGTCAAGAGTTTAGTGAAGCTCATGTGGGTATTATTAGTTCAAACTAAGTGACAGAGATCTGTTTGTCTTTGGTGTTTCTAAAGGGAACTATTGGGAGTGGGAGCAAGTTTTAACCCACATTATTAGGCTAATTTTTTCTTGGGTTTCTAACTGGAATGTGTTAAATATAGGTTACCAAAATGTCAAATGTATGTTTAGGAGATTTCAGTAGGTTATGGTAGGCACTGCGACATGTTTTAAGTTGAAGCTCAATAAATACGTGACGTTTTTCAATGTCAATGAGTAATTGTGTAAAATGATCTCAATATTGACCCAAATAATCAAGTTAGATTTTTGCGATAATCGAGCAGTCCTAACAGAGAGTCTACCTTGCAAGTCATTTTTTATTTCAGTGTTTCATTCCAAAACAAAATTTCAAAAACATGCACTTGAGCCCAACCTGCTAATGCACATTAAAGCATCAAAAAGGACCAAATAAATAATGTAGATATAGTTGGTCTACCATTGTTCGAGGTCCTCTGCTTCAAGGACTGTCCATTAAAGATAAATCAACTTGTGCTGTCTGTCATGTCTGTAGTAAGTCTGTCCCGCTGTTACACCGATGTGTCCCTGTGGACATCGGCTGCTACGCTGAATTCGCCCAGGGTTTTATCACATTCGTCAGTGACAACAGTGTGCTGCGTCGGGTCATCACTGGGGTGATGGCCAGCAAGGAGATCATCATGGGCCTCTGTGTGCTGGCTTTAGGTATAACATATATTTCCATCTTGCATTATTTTAGGCATATAATGAACTGTTTTTATCCAATAACAAATTGCTGGTAGTTTTTTTCCTTCTGCTCCCACTGCACCACTGTAATTGCTCATGAGGATTCAGCAGGAAGGCAACTTTCAGAAGTGAAGCTATTTTTGTCATAAAAATAACAGGAAATGTCTGAGTGCTTACAGCCATTGTATCCGCTGAAGTTTAGCCCACAGGCATTAATTTAAAGTCCCACTCCTCCCATTGGTGCAGCACAAAGACAGAAATGATCCCATGTCTTTATTATCTCTTTCATCTCAATGATTCGATCTGTCTGGTTTGGTTGCATTGATTGTCATAAAAACTCAGAGCTTAATTACATTGCATAGTTCATTGTATTTCTTAATGTATAAGATAAAGCAATGTTTTATCAAACCTTAAACATAAAACAGATGCTGTAAAAACAGACGCTCATACTGTTTTTTTTCTTTCAGTCCTATCCTTGATCATGATGGTTGTCATTCGTTACATCTCCAAGGTGCTGGTGTGGATTCTGACAGTTCTAGTAATCATCGGCTCAATAGGTAACTTTCAAGAGCAATAGCATGTTGTCGACAATTTTAAATATGTTGATGTAAAAGTTTGGCACTCTCACTGACATTGTGTTGATACAAGACAACAGCACAGGATGTTTTTGCATTCAAGCTATCTCTTTTTCTGCTCTGATGTGTTGCAGGTGGGACCGCCGTCCTCTGGTGGCTCTACGTGGACCACAGGAAAGCGCTTAATAATAGCACTCTATCAGTATTTGGGAAAGAAGTGGCCTCAGACAACGTCAAAGCCCTGCTTGTGTATTCAATTGGTGCTACAATTTTCACGGTACGTCAATGCACTCCTCTCCTATATGACTAGAGAGTTATACACAAACTACCCTAATTTACAGAGGTGGGGGAAAAATCGATAAGAAAATCATGCCTACACGTGTTGACTCAGCAGAGATAACACTAAATTAGAACATTTTATCTACAGCAGAATAAATATTTGAAAGCAATATAGACTGCCCGAGGGCCTTACTGCATTATATTCCATTTTATTTTCATATTTTGAATTGTCACTTTGCCCTGAATTATATGTCTTCCTTTAAATAATGAAGACATTTCCACCATTGGTGCTTACATATTTACACATTTGGAACCCAGCTAATTTAGTTCATAAACAACAGTGGTGACAAGGTAGTCAGTCATATATTTGTGTATGTGCTTGTGTATGCAATTGGTGCTACAATTTTCACGGTACGTCAATGCACTCATCTCCTATATGACTAGAGAGTTATACACAAACTACCCTAATTTACAGAAGTGGGGGGAAAAAAAGATACAGCATGGTATCGCAATATTTTGCGTGGCAATATTACATTGATTCATGGCCACCAAGTATCGATATTTGGCATTCTGGTGGCCTGGACGTAGCGGGCTCACTATTAGGAATATACTGGGGATATTGGTATCCTATAACTAGAAGATCTAAGGAATCAATAGGCACCATATGCGTCAGGGTATCGTGTCGGGAAGTTGTCGAAATAACGCTGCAAAGTTAGGCTTTTGTTATGTTTCATTCAAAAAACTTCAGAGCAGTGAAGCTTAAAGTTGAGGAAAGTTTGAGAAAATGCTGCAGTTGTTGTCGTCTATACATGTTTCCTATCAGTTAAGTTCAGTTTGACTGAATACTTTGTTGGTCAGTCTGTGGGTTTGTCTCTCATTGTGGAGAAATAAAAAGACTGAAGTGAGATGAATACACTGAGAATTTCTCTTATTTGTCAAAACAATTCTTGATTGAATTAAACTTTGTGGACACAAAATGCAGTTAAACAGTTAAATCGCAATATATTGTATCCCAATACTCACCATATCGTAAAATGCTTAAAATCACGATAACGTTGTATCGGGACTCAGTATTGGGCTTAAATGGTACCGTGGGGCCTCTGCTGATTCACACCTCTACTAATTTAGTACTATATAAAAAACACTGACTAGTGGATTTAGACACAGTTAGATAGGAAGGTTAACTGTTTTTCTGTACAATTAATTGATTCCTTAATTCCTCAACTCAGCTCATTTCGATGATTCTTTTTTAAGATATTTTGGCCATTTTTTTAAGGCTCTATTGATAGTGTGAGAGGGAGTGAAAGGGGTAGACAAAGGGGAAGACATGCAGGAAAGGGCTCCGAGTCGGATTTGAAATCGGGCCGCCCGCTCGCGAGGACAAGGCCTCTATGGTACGCGCTCTACCAGGTGTGCCACTGGGAATCCCCCATTTAATCATTATTTATTGTTTAACCCTTCAGGTAATTCTCCTGCTGGTGATGTTCTTCATGAGGAAGCGTGTGGCTCTCACTATCTCCCTGTTCCACGTGGCTGGTAAAGTGTTCGTTCACCTTCCCCTCCTGGCCCTGCAGCCTTTCTGGACCTTCCTCTGCCTCATGCTCTTCTGGGTCTACTGGATCGCTGTGCTTCTCGCTCTTGGGACTTCAGGTGAGGACAAAGGCTCCAGTACTGGTAGTTTATGTATGTGAATGTTTATAAAAACTGCATTCACAATTCAGAATGCTATACATACTTCAGAATAGTTTTTATATTCAGTGCAGCACACAGACTGGTTTCTAGCATCAGATGTGTCAGTGGTACCATTCCCAAACAAGTCGAATATTAAGTGTGTTCCTTGTGACATTTTGTCTTGGTTTCGTGGCATGACTAAACTCCCACATTTGGAATCTTGTGCCAGTCTCGTGATGTGGGAGGACCGACTCAAATAACAACTTCTCTCTTCGTCTCCCACTTCTGTTTTCTAAAGTTGATTTTTAATTCCTGCAGAGTAGTATTTAAAACAAAGCGCCAGCACAAATAAAGTCAAAACATCACATTCTCTTGCTTTATGTTTACAGTTTTCAGGGTTTATTGTCGTAGCTATGACGATGTAGATAATCATTTCAGTGATTCATGAGTGTTGCAGTGAAACTTAAATTTAGGAGCTCACAGTGAAGTCTCATCACAATGCATTGGTTTTGAAATAAACCATATACTGAGGCTCTTCTAAGGCATTACTTTTGGTTTGATTATTTGACTTCATTCACCTTCTCAGAAGGGAGAAAACATTAATAGTTGTGCACAGAGAAGATATTGTACTGTGTAATTGGGATAAAATACTGTAGTAGATTTATAAAATATGGTTTATGCTCAGGGGTTAAATTGGGTCAGGGTCTTTCCGGGTAAAGGAAAACTCCCTGGATGAGAAACAGTTGTGGGTGTTTTTTCTTGCCTCCTGTGCATGCAGCGATATGATTGCTGGAGTGCATTCTGCATGAATCAGAAGCAGCCCAGTGTGCTTAGTCAGAGGAGAGAGCCCCGAGGCGAGAGCACAAGATAATCCAGGCTGTCATGTCGCAGGTGCTTTGCCCTGCAATTGTGAGGACAACAAGCCACGCACTGCCTGATCAGAGGTGTTTTCCCTCTCAGATAAAGGGCAGCGTACATAGTACGTAGAGTCATAAACAGGTTACCGTGTCTGAAAAACATAGTGCACAACAGACTTTAGGACAGATAGATTTTTTTTTTCAGGAAATAATCTGACTTTATTCCCTTAATATTTTGACTTTTCTTCCTCAAAATTATACAACTTTATTGTCAAAATCTCAGAGAACAACAACATGTAGGATTTATTTATCATTGATGTAAACAGATGCCACATGCACCTAAAAGAAAATCATGCCTACATGTGTTGACTCAGCAGAGATAACACTAAATTAGAACATTTTATCTACAGCAGAATAAATATTTGAAAGCAATATAGACTGCAATATAGAGGGCCCTACTGCATTATATTCCATTTTATTTTCATATTTTGAATTGTCACCTGGCCCTGAATTATATGTTTTCGTTTAAATAATGAAGACATTTCCACCATTGGTGCTTACACATTTACACATTTGGAACCCAGCTAAATTAGTTCATAAACAACAGTGGTGACAAGGTAGTCAGTCATATATCAATTACAAATAAAAGTGCAGTTGTTTCCAGTTAGGATGCTCAACATTATTATAGGGGAATATAGAGAGATGAACACTTGATGCAAACATTTTAGCTCCTACCCAAACTTTGGCTCATATTCCTTCACAGGGACGGCGGTGAAGAACAACACTACAGGCGTGGTTGAATATAAAATGCAGGGGCCTCTCCAGTACATGGTGTGGTATCACGTTGTGGGTCTCATCTGGATCAGTGAATTCATTCTGGCCTTCCAGCAGATGACCATCGCTGGAGCTGTGGTCACGTACTACTTCACAAGGTACGAAACAGTTCCACATGGAAAGCTTAATGCCGTCTTTGCTGTCGTGTTTATTTGATTATTTGTTTTAAAGCTGTATAATTTCAATTATGTCATCTTGTAACTGATTAACTTAAGGAATAAGTCCCAGTTGCCAGCAACTCCTATCATCTCCTCCATGATACGAAGCATCCGCTACCATCTGGGTACTGTGGCTAAAGGCTCCTTCATCATCACGATTGTTAAGATCCCTCGTCTCATCCTGATGTATATCCACAGCCAGCTCAAAGGAAAGGTAAGCTGTGAAATGATGCAGCACGTATTGACAAATGCTTGTTATGATCCGGCTCACAGACCACACAAAACTAAGGAAGCATGTAGGGATTAAATGGAAAAGTATAATTTATTTTAACAAAATGAATCCAACATGAAACAACATAACCAAATCTTTACTAAACTAAACCAAAGGAGCTGACAGAAAACATACTACTCAGTCAACTTAATATAATAGAAAACTAAACACAGAGAACTCAAACAAAGGTGATCAGCTCCTCCATGATGCCAAGGGAAAAATAAGAGACCAAACCCCTCAGGAGGGCGGGTTTTAAAGGCGTGGAGACAGTGGCCAGCTGCCTCCAATCGGATCCAATCCAGCACCCTGAAACAACAGACAAACAAACAAACACACACACACACACACACACCCCCGGGTGGGGCCTGGGGCCGTCACACCCCCCCCCATAAAGACAGGGTCCCAACCCTGGCCTGCTACAACATGTAAACAACAATTTGCACAACTACATCATTTTTTACTAATAATCTTTACCCATACCAATGCATATATTTGAAATAACAATCACAGAAATTACATTCTTCCAAAATACAGATTCACCTTAACAGTTTTTCACTTGTCCACTATCATGTAGTTTCTATCCCATCTCAGCTACTGGTACCTTGAAGCAAATTTAAGAGAAAGACAGAAACATTCATAATGAAGACATGAAACTACTGGCATGGGGCTCTCGACAGGGCATCTGCCACTATGTTATCCTTTCCTTTAATGTGTTTTATCTCTAACGAATGCGACTGCAGAAACAGAGACCATCTTATCAGCCTTTGATTTGGACAGCGAAGTGAATTCAAGAATGTTAACGGATTGTGATCTGTATAAACCACCACCGGCCCTGAACCCACATAGACTTCAAATTGCTGTAATGACCAAATCAAAGCTAACGCTTCTTTTTCGACAACGGAATAGTTTAATTGATGTTTATTAAACTTCCTGGAGAAAAAGCTTACGGGTCTATCAACACCAAAATCATCCACCTGCAGCAATACCCCACCTGCGCCCACATTACTAGCATCAACCTGGATCTTAAAGGCTTTCTGCATGCAAGGGGCAGCCAGGACCGGAGCATCACAGAGGATCGTCTTAACATTTTCAAAAGCCTTTTGACATGAAGGAGACCAGATGTATTTTACATTTATTTTCAGCAAATCTGTCAAGGGTGCAACTACAGTGGAAAAATTTCTACAGAAGCCCCGGTAGAATCCAACCAAACCCAGAAATCTCATCAGTTCTTTTTTTGTAGCGGGTGGCGGATACTGTTCGATTGCCTGCACTTTCGCCTGCAGGGGACGCACTTCTCCATGCCCAACCTGCCGACCCAGGTACGTCACTGTCGCCCGAGCGAACTCACACTTCGCCAAGTTAACAGTTAAACATGCCTCAGCCAGACGGTCGAACAACAGTTTCACACGCTTCAGGTGGTCAGACCAAGTATCGGAATAAACAACGACGTCATCTAAATATACTGCACAGCCATCCAAATTACCAACAACTCGGTTCATCAAACGTTGGAAAGTTGCCGGCGCATTGCGCAAACCAAAAGGCATGACAGAATACGAGTACAGTCCACTTGGCGTAATAAACGCTGCTATCTCTCGTGCTCTTTGAGACAAAGGAACCTGCCAATAACCTTTCAATAGGTCAAATTTACTGATGAACTTGGCAGCACCAACCTGGTCAATACAATCATCCATGCGCGGCAACGGATAGGAATCGGGCTTCGTAACGCTGTTTACTTTTCTGAAATCAGAACAAAACCGAGGAGTGTTGTCGGATTTTGGCACAAGCAAGCATGGTGATGCCCAGCTAGATGATGATGGTTCAGCGATGCCATTTTTCAACATGTACTCTACCTCAGTGTCCAAGAACTTACGCCTCTCTGGGCTGACACGGTAAAAACGCTGTTTTATTGGCTTCGCGTCATCCACATCAATGTCATGTTCCAGCAAGTGAGTTCGAGACGGCACATCCCCAAACAAACTCGGATACCTACGAATCAGATCTACTAAGTCAGTGCGCCGTGACTCGGATAAATGACCAACACCACCATCCAAATTAGCCAGGACCTCAGAATTTTTCAGCCTACCTGTTAACAACGCCGAATCATGATTTGGCAAACCATCCTCACACAATGCTTCACTGCACGTTGGGAGTGTGTTACTAACACACACTGGATGCACAACATCCAACGGCACACTTTGCTGCTGAGACGCACGGGAATGATATGGCTTTAACAAATTTATGTGACAGAGTTGGTGATGCTTTCGACGGTCAGGAGTGGCAATGAGGTAATTTTGTTCTGAGAGTTGTTTCACTACAGTGTATGGACCCATGAACTTAGCCTGGAATGGTGAAGTAACAATAGGCAACAAAGCCAACACCTGGTCACCAGGGATGAAAACACGCCGCTCAGCCCGTCGATCATACAGACGTTTCATTTTGGCTTGTGCTGAAGTCAGTTTTTCTCTTGCCAACTCCATGGCAGAGTACAAACGTTGTCTAAATCCATTTACAAAGTCAATAACATTTTTTGGTGGCTCAGACTCCCTCCAGTCATTTTGCAGCGCAGCCAATGGCCCTCGCACAGTATGACCAAAAACTAATTCATTCGGACTAAATCCAGTACTTTCCTGTGTTACCTCTCGCGCAGACAGCAGTAACCACGGCAAACCCTCCTCCCAATCAGCGTCCATTTGAACGCAGTAAGCACGCAACAAGGATTTTAACGTCTGATGGAACCGCTCTAGCGCACCTTGGCTCTGAGCATGATACGCAGAGGACTGGTTATGTTTCACCTGTAGCTGTGCAAGAACTTGCGCAAACAAACGAGAGGAAAAATTGGAGCCTTGGTCACTCTGAATTGTTTTTGGGATACCAAAGATGGAAACAAATTGACTGAGAGCACGCACCACAGCTTTTGCTGTCAGCGTCCGCAGAGGATACGCAGCAGGATACCTAGTACTCTGACACATTACTGTTAACAGATACACGGCACCTGACTTTGAACGAGGAAGAGGACCTACACAGTCAATGATAAGATGTTCAAACGGCTGGCTAACAGCTGGAATGGGACGTAGAGGAGCCACCTTTATTGTTTGATTTGGTTTGCCTGTTAACTGGCATGTATGGCAGGTTTTAATGTAGGCAGCGACACTTTTCTTAAGGCGAGGCCAAAAGAAATGTCTGAGCACACGATTATACGTTTTTCCCACACCCATATGTCCCGAGTCATCATGAGAGAGACGCAACACCAACTCATGAAATTTAACAGGCACCACAATCTGATAAATCGGATCACCAATACAACCCTCGCCATGTGGCACCCACTTCCTTACCAGCAGCTCATTTTGAATGAGATAGCCATGTGCCTGATTTTTTACCTCATCGGCTGGAAGAACAGACTGGAACAGTTCTTTTAGCGTGGGATCGGCTCTTTGCTCATTCACCAATTCACTGTGAGAGACAGACAGGGGAATGTTAGACAGGGACAATGCACACAACTCTGGATCCCCATTTTCATTTTTTACATGCTCTGAAGAAGCTTCACGCCTGGCCACGGCACGCGTCACAGCGCACGCCGTGAACACCTCAGGAAACTGTTTTTCATTTTCATCTGGACCATGACTGCCTCGCGGCACCGGCACAATCAGTGGACGCGCTGGCTGATCAGCCCAGACACGGTCTCCAGCCACATCATTCCCCAGAATCACAGTAATACCTTCAACAGGCAACTCAGGACGGACCCCCATTGTGACTTCCCCGTCAAACAACTTACAACGTAACATAAGTTTATGTACAGGCACCGGAAAAATGGACATGCCCATGCCTAACACAGGTATGAAGCTTCCTGTGTCGGACGCTTCCGAAAAGGGCAGAGTGGAACCAAGCACAAATGAATCAAACGCCCCTGTGTCCCGCAATATCACCACCGGCACCTTCTCCTCGCTCCCAATCAGAGACACATGTCCCTCTGAAATGAATGGCCGATATGAACTCAAATCCGGCTTCGTCAAAACAACCGACGGCAACTCGTCACCCGGCTGGTCAGCCACCACTGTGCTGGAAACGGGTGCAGCTAACGCAGCTGGTTTAACGTGTTCCCCGTAACGCGAGTGCCGTGATTTACGCGCAGCGCAGTCCCTTTTCCAGTGACCCCTTTTATTACAGAAATGACAAACATCCTCAGCCTCACGGACACTACGATCACCCCTCTGCCTCGGACCAAAACTTCCACCAGGACGCCCAGAGAACTGCAGCCCACCAACAAGGTCATTCCCCCTGCCAGCGCCAAACGCAGTACGCGGATTTCCACCGACGTTGTGGGTCAACAAATAATCATCCGCTAACGCAGCAGCCTCTGCAGCCGTTTTCACTTTCTGTTCACTTAAGTACATTGCAACTCGTTCCGGAACCGAATTTTTAAACTGTTCAAGCACCATCAAGTTACACAAACCATCAAAGTCTTTTACCTCAGCTGCTGAACACCAGCGGTTGAAGTGAGTTAACAAATCACGGGCAAACTCTAAGCATGATTTGTCCCCCCTTTTCCAGCTCCTAAATCGCTGTCGATAAGCCTCGGGGACCATTTCATAAGTTTTCAAAACTGCCGTTTTAACCTTCACATAATTACCGCTATCCTCTGTTGTCAACGAGGAAAAAGCCTCCTGCGCGCGTCCCGTTAATACGCACTGCAGCAAGACCGTGCGGTCCGCATCATCCCAGCCTCGTGCATCTGCAACTCGCTCAAACAACGTGAAAAAAATTTCAACCTCCCTCTCATTAAATCTCGGTACCAACCGTAAACTACTCACAATGTCCCGCGAGTGATCACCAATCCGAGTCGACTCATTCATTGACACATCAGACAATTTTCCCTCCTTAAGCAGATTCAACTTCATAGCTTCCAAATCAAGTTTAGCTTTTTCTGTTTGCTGCCGTATTTGTTCCACAGCCACCGCTTTATCAAACTCTGCTCTCTGTCGCAATTTTTCCAATTCCAACTCTTTTCCCGTCTCTAGTTGCATCCGCAATCTCAGCAATTCCTTCTGCTGCTCAAAACTCAAGGCCAGCTCAGGGCCAGGCTCCGCGAGTGCGTCCTGCAACCCATCCGCCCCAGCCAGATTATTTACAACCGGTGATTCCTGCAATGGTTTAAGAACATTTAACTCATACAAATTTGCCTTAATAATAGCCCGAACATTATCTTTTAATCTTTTGTCACCTACCGATATTACAAAATGCTCTGCTATTTTCAACAGCTGATCTCTGTTACATTGATCCAATAACGCCTCCGACGGAGCGCGCACAAAATCTTCCACTGATGCCATGATTTAACCACACCAGACAGTCTCCGGTAACAACAAAAAAGCACAACACTGACCCCACTCATGCGCAACCGAGGGCTACAAACCTCATAAAGTCGAGCGTCCCCTCTAACTGCCTAACCCGATCTACCTAACTCAACCCTAGTCTTCAGGGGGTACTCACGGCGGGTATTTACGCACTAAAAACCAGTAGCGTGGACAAAGGCGACCAGCACGCTGGCAACCCCGCCAACACTACGGACGTGCTCCCGAGACAACCGCTCCAACCACTTTCACCCCACATTACATGTACTGCACACGAATCCCAAAGAGGAACCGCGCTATGCCTACAGGGGAGTCATCTCAACAGGTGCATTATGCGCATAAAAACGGTCAGTGCTCACTTCTCCCTGTCCCGCGACTGTCTCACAAAATCGACAAAGGCAAAATCTGCACTACATCCTTTAATTCCCTGGACTACATAACCAAGAAAAATACTTAACCACATTCCAAATCCCAACATAAGCTTCCTAAACTGGACGCTAGAAAGGGAATCCCAAGGATGACGTCACTCCCTGGGGAAACCCATCAGTCCCGCCACTTCCCTGCCGGCACAAAGGAAACACGTGAACTCCCAACAAAGCGCCACTACAAACAAACAACAACCACAAAAAACATATATCACCATAACCAAACAATTAACACCACTTACAACCTATTCTCTTTTTAGACGAGCCCCCAATTTGTTATGATCCGGCTCACAGACCACACAAAACTAAGGAAGCATGTAGGGATTAAATGGAAAAGTATAATTTATTTTAACAAAATGAATCCAACATGAAACAACATAACCAAATCTTTACTAAACTAAACCAAAGGAGCTGACAGAAAACATACTACTCAGTCAACTTAATATAATAGAAAACTAAACACAGAGAACTCAAACAAAGGTGATCAGCTCCTCCATGATGCCAAGGGAAAAATAAGAGACCAAACCCCTCAGGAGGGCGGGTTTTAAAGGCGTGGAGACAGTGGCCAGCTGCCTCCAATCGGATCCAATCCAGCACCCTGAAACAACAGACAAACAAACAAACACACACACACACACACACACCCCCGGGTGGGGCCTGGGGCCGTCACATGCTCGAAAACTTCTGTATGGCCTCATGTTAAACCTTTTAAGTGGCAATTATTAGTTTAATTATTAGTACACTTATTGCATACATTTTAATGAATACGTTTGTAAACCTGTGAATTTTCGTCATTCTTTGTAGGAAAACGCCTGCGCTCGTTGCATGTTGAAAGCTTGTGTCTGCTGTCTGTGGTGTCTTGAGAAGTGCCTTACATACTTAAATCAAGTAAGTAGTTCCAGGTTAGTAAAGGAAGAATATCTAGCGCACTGTTCAGCGGAAAGATTTCAGGTATTTACAGTGTCCGTATCGCATTATTTCAGAACGCTTACACTGCGACAGCCATCAACAGCACCAGTTTCTGCACCTCTGCCCGTGAAGCTTTCCTAATCCTGGTGGAGAATGCCCTCCGTGTGGCCGCCATCAACACTGTGGGAGACTTTGTCCTCTTCTTGGGAAAGGTACCGCACAGAGACGTTCAGCTGTATTTTCCACTGAAACAATGGTTTATGGGACCAAGCTGACCTTAATGTTTTATCTCCTCTCTCAGGTGCTTATAGTCTCCTGTACAGCTTTCGCCGGCATCCTGGCTCTGAACTACCAGAAGGACTACACTGTGTGGGTCCTGCCTCTGCTCATCGTCTGTCTGTTTGCCTACCTGGTGGCTCACTGCTTCCTTTCTGTCTTCGAGAATGTGGTGGACGTTCTCTTCCTCTGCTTTGCTGTGGACTCAAAGTACAATGATGGCACCCCTGGGCGTGAGTTCTACATGGACAAGGCCTTAATGGTGAGAGGATAGTGTGTATAAAGGGAGGCTATCCACTAATAAAGTAACAAATAATTTCTTTAAAGGGCATTTTCCTGCCCCATTGAGACTTAATAATAATAAGATTTATTATATATATATATTATATATATTATATTATACTATATTTGTGGCATTTTTCTGCACAGCTATTTTTACATTTCTGTAATTGTTTGAAAAATTATATTGGGTCAAATCCAAAATAGTGATTGTAAACATTTATGAGCTTTCAGGAATATTTTTCCCCTCTTTTTTTTCGCCATACCACTTTTATTCATAACAATGTACAAAAACCATCTTCTTCTAAATAAAATGAGAGCAAATTACCTTTCTTTCTCTTCCCAGGAATATATTGAAAACAGTAAGAAAGCGGGTTTGTACAAGGCTGGTGATGGAGATGGAAAGGAGATGAAGCCCATGGTGAGTTAAAAAATCTTCTGTTATTATTGTGTTTAAGCTAAGCTCTAAAACCAAAAACATGCCAGCAGGTTTAAAAGGCATGCTTTTGCTTTTGTTAAAAATGACATAATTTATGATTTTTTTTAAAAAGTAAAAAATGGAATAATCATCCGATTTTCACATTTCCAACAGTCCAGGATTACCAGATTGAAGCCTAAATGGGCAATATTTAATCAAAATCAGTTTGTTTTTTATGTCCTTTTAAAGTTGGATCAAAATACTGTACACAGAGCAGAGGGAAGAGGACAAGAAAGGTTGTAAAATTGTAACTAGTTCACTAGTATAGTGAATATAGTATAATGTTAATGCCCTTAAAAAAACGTCCTGAAACTTTGGGTTTAGATGGTTAAAACCCATATCCATGTCTCATTTAGAGCAGGTAAATAAGCAGATAAATGAGTAAATATTTCTTTTTTTTTCATTATTTCTTGCAGACACGTGGAGGGACTTCTGCTTGACCAAGCATCAAAAATCTGCCCTGAACCACTAAAAAACACCAAAGCTTAACTCAGACTTTACCAGCGTTTCACTCCAGGGACATCACTAAAATAATAATGCACTTTATACAGAAACTACACAGAGTTTCAGCTAAAGATGCATTGAGTTTCATTTTTAAGTAAGAGGGATTACAAACTAAAAGTTTGACACTAATAGCTGATACATGGTCAATGCTAATTTGGGTTTGTTTAGTTTTTATTAAGATAAGTTTGCTTTTTGTACGTCTTTTTCCCATTTAACTGAGTTTCCTCCTTTTTTATACCATTTTAAATAATATGAACGTTTTGACATGGTTTAACATGTTTGTTTTTCTTTGTTACAGTGTTAGCTATAGTTAAAATGGATTGGTGTACATTTTGTAATGGATAGCTAACTGTGTTTTGTCAAAGGCTGTTCAAGTTGTTTTATTACTTCTTAAATTTTATACTTGAATAAATTTAAACACAAAGTTTTATTGTTTTGTCCACATCTATATAACCCTGCACATGTCACGTTGGGCCTCTCCTTTCTAGCCACAGGTCTGTTTCATTATGATCAATGTGCTATTCAATCCTGATCCTCATTATATTGTACAACAACCAGTTTTAGTCTGCAGGGGGCAGGTAATGAATGGAAACATACGAATGTTCAGCTTTAGATTTGAATAATACACCAGCCATAACAGAAAGTGCAAATACAATGTAAACTAGTTAAGAGAAAATGGAAAACTGATTTGACATTGTACTAAATGTCATGTTTTTCTGACATAAATTGTAAAAGGTAATGTGTAGGAGACAATGGTTTAATTCAATGTAAAGCAACACATGGAAAGCAGCACTGCCTCAGAGTAGTCCATATGCTGAGAAAAAAATGTAATGGTAAGGATTTCCAGTTTATGTGGAAAAAGATACAACTAACAGCTGCAAACTGTAGACCTAGCTCCTGAAGAGATTCCAGGTTGTGTAGACAAAATTAACAATGGTATTTTTCATCATTCTCGTTTTAAATGCAAGTTTAACCTGATCACAAAATGTTTTTTCATCTGCCGACTATCTTCCCTAAATGCAGCAGAAAACTAAAAGTCATTGAGACAGACTAAGACAATGAAACTGTGTGGTCCAACTCCAACCACCTGGGGGCAGCAAATCCTGTAAAACAAATGTGATTTTCATTGTGAATCCACTTTAGCTGTCATGCCCTTCAAAAATAATGAGAACAAAATGACATTTTCACCTGGTACCAGGGCTAACAAGTTTAGAGTTCTCTAAATCCACTTAAAGAAAATAAATGATTTTGCCATTTCGTTCTTCTCATCACTTTTTGGGCATCATTTCACATTTCATGACCTAATTTAGATTTGATTTAGACAAGATGAAACCAAAACGAGGAAGCACTGCATATTTATACGTTACCTCCATGTACAAAGACAGTAAGACATTTTTCATATATGTTTTAAAATTTAAAGTAAATACAAAATATACAGTACTGTGCCAAAGTCTAGGGCAGGTGTGAAAAATGCCTCGAAGAATTGATACTGGTTTGAAGGCTTGAAAGGGATGTCTCACCAAATATTGATTGCATTTAGATTTTTCTCCCGATTGCCCATCTGCATTTTTTAATTGATCAAAATAAACTATTGACATTTCTATTTTTGAAAGCATTATTTTACAGCATTTTTCCACAACTGCCTAAGCCTTTTGCACAGTACTTTTTTTTTCTAATTCAAACTTTACAAGTAAATTATTGACATTACAATATCCTGTGCATTGTAAATGTTTATGATCACACAGAGGTCGACTGACCTGCTATAAATCTGATTCCCCATGAGTGTATCCACAATCTACTGATGTATAGATTACTGCCTCATCCCCTCCAGTTTCTTTCCAACCCAGCATTGACCAAGCAAGAATCGAGCCACTAAGCAGTTAGAGGTTATTGATGGGAAAGCTCTCTCTGCGCACTGCTGTCCGCCTCCATAAAACGCAGGAATCCAGAGGAAAACAGCTCGATGGCTGGTAGTGAGTCACACCTAAGTGATTTCTGTGGTACTTACAGAACACTAACCATTCCCGGAAGCCCTTTGTCATTGGATAGAAAGACGGGAAAACACGTTCAGCTGGAGGCCGCCTCAGCAGGAAGCAGCAAGTTCTGAAAGCCTCAATGGGAACATTTTTTTATCAGTAATACTTCTCTAACTTATGTGATTACAATTATGATAATGTCAGTTATTATCGCAGACAAAGCAGGCAAACCATGTGGACATTGGACATATGTGCGAGTTAGTCCTATATATTGAACAATATCACTTCCTATGAAACCCACATCCTCAAGATATCTTTAACATATATTTTAAAATACACTAAAGTAGATTTCTTTAAAATATTCTGTATTTTAGACACTGGAACGTTTTCTTTTTTCTTTTTTTGCAAAAGTATTTGCTGCCATATATATTGTAGCCTCTCAGAATACATTTTAAATGCAATAAATGTATTTTTCAAGCCCCTTTTGATATTTTAAGCCCGTTTTCTCAACTTCTTCTGATGTGCAAGCATGACAGGTGCTGTATATCATCCTGTAGTGTTCTCGGCACAGGCAGCGTATGAAATAATCATTTGCACCTTGACAGCAGCTCTAAAGCTCCAATTCAACTGGTAAATAGTTTACAACCATTAAACCTGTTCTGTGCCATCTTATATGGATGTCGATTGTTTGCGCTGACTCAGACGCAGTAACATGAGCCTGCTAAGTGTATGTGCGTGTGTGTCAGAGAGTGTATTGACCAAACAGTGACTTCACCATTAAGGTGAGCCATACTGCATCATCAGCAGCTTACAGTAGCCCTGCAGCTCAGGCCTTTTCAATGGTGCTTACATTTAGTACACAAACAAAGACTTCACTGATGGAAGGAGCTCACAATGCTGCTGTTGACATGAAAACAGAGAGTAAACCTTTTAAAAAAACAGCAGGAAGTAATGACTCATAGATATTATAATAAGAAGTAAGGAACACTTCTATACCCTCCTGACCTTTAATATTATTGTTACTTGTTTCTCAAAAAATGCATTTCTCTTGCATTGATATCAGGTCAGTCTTTTCCTATCCGAGCTGACATTGGGCACAGACAACCATTCACGCTCTCATTCACTCCTACGGGCAATTTAGAGTCCTCAATTTACCCTAAGCTGCATGGCTTTTGACTGTGGGAGGAACACACACTGACACAGGGACAGCATGCAAACTCCACACAGAACGACTGCAGCACCATAGTACATTTAAATTACTAGTGCAGTGCCCATAGGGCAGTATGTATTCGTCTGCCATGCGCAAGCCACATACAAAATCTTAGGTCAGTTTGACTAACGGTCAGCGAGATATGCCCTAGACACACACACACACACACACACACACACACACACACACACACACACAAACACAAACACAAACACACACACACACACAGACGCTTCTTGCTTTATAGATAGATCTATAATTCAATTCACTTCCAAGAAACTTAACATGAAATGTATTGTCCATGTTTTTTAACTGGTTATACATAGTGTGTTTGCATGTGTGCATGTGGGTGTGTTTGTATAGAAGATATAACCTGTCTTGACTCTTCCACAATATTTTAAACAAAATCTTTTTCTGCATTTGCATTGTGAGATTTTAGTCTTGAGTGAGACTTGGTAAAACACAATAACAAACAGACTGGATCAAGTTAAAGGTAAATAAAAACGCTTTTTATTTCTTTCCATAATGCCAGGCGCTTTTAATAACAATTTAAGCCTGTCAGTGGCAAAAACAAGCACTTTAAGTGAACTAAATTGGCAGTGCGCAATTGCACCAAAGGATTACATTGCAGCCCGTTTCGCAGCTGTCAGCTGCAGCATTCTCACTCAATGGTGGACCAATTTCAGAAGTTGTTGTCCCCATTAGTCACTTAGACTTAGACACAAAATGTGCGAAAATAGGATACAGGTTGAAGAAAGTTAGGATTTAAAGTGGTAATAAAAGGAAATTTTGACATCTACATTTCAGAGAACTGTGAACAAACATTTGTTGTGACCAAAAGCTCAAAACTAGCCTCTAAATGTACCTTGTCGTTAGCTTGGCACTGAACTGAGACGATTCTGCTGCTGCACGTCAGTATCAATATATTATGTCTAATAACACAAAAATAGTAGGCCGAGGTGATCACACCTCGAACAGCAACAATACCTCACCGTGCATCAGAGTGTGCAAGTGATAAAAGAACCTGCGTCACAGACTATTGCTTATCCAAGAAACCTGATTTCCGAACATCATAAGTGCTTCCTGCAATTTGAGGCATTTCCCATCAGCTCTCAGTCATACTGTCTCCCCGTACACTGGCAGATCTCTTTTTATTGTTGGACGCCCTCCATCAACAGCCTCCCTTGTGTGGAAATTAGCCACAGAGATGGTATCTCTCCACATTTCTCCTGTCAGCACATACAAGCAGAGGAAAACTGTGTGAAAATGAACATTTGATATTTACCCAGTGACTTCCCTATCTGGAGCAGCAAACGGGTCCTGTTGCCAACACACACACACACACACACACACAGGTCCTAGGGGCCTGCTTACACTGGGCTGTGTAAAACAAAACTGTTGTTCTTTCAGCAAGAAAGGGTTTCCAGGTCAGTGAATGTGCCTTTTTCCTATAGTAATTTCTTTAGTGTATGTTTTGCTTTCCATGTGTTTATGTGTGCTTGTATGTGCTGTGTGTATGCATGCATGTATGGTGTTGCTGTGCCGGTTGCTCATAAAATATGCACCTGTTCTCCTCCTACATAATGCAGTAATGTTCCTGCACACAGAACTCATTGCGGACAAACAAGCAGAGATTGTCACTCCTGACGATCAGCTTTCTCTCTTTTTAAATTGCCTTTGAATTGGTGATGCAGAAATAGTTGGAACTTCCACTTACATGAGGTTTTGTGTCATTTCATCTTTACGGATCATTTCATCCTTAAAATAACAATTTGTATATAAATTACAATTCATTCTTGGGGGGAACTTTTTTTGCATTCCTCTGACGAAAACTGAAAACGGCCAGTAAAATAAAGTAAATCCTTGATGAACTGAGTTCAATGAAGTCCAGCAAAATCAAATCAAACAAACTCTCACAAAACTCGTGCAGATCTTGTATAATTCAAGTCACATTTATCAAGTCATATGCTCAGTACTTCTCAAACATAACCTCCAAAACCTCAAACTGAGGCTGCTATAGTTTTGCTGTTGTTAAACGAGCCCTCCTTTTTCTTCAGTTCATCATGGATACGCTCAGTTTTTGGATTTTGATTCACCATTGAGGCATGTGAGTTTTCTCCATGGATTCAAGGTAACACATGGTGAGCAATTGACATACAAATGGTCATTTTACGGATGAAGTAGTCCTTTAAAAGCTCATTCCACCACTAAACAACAGCTGCGCACCCTAAAATGGGGGAGAAATGACGAACTTGCGGGACTTGTGTTTTCTCACTTCCCACATATATAATTAAACACCCTTATCTTTTATAGCACAGAACCCCAGCAACTTGTCTGCCTTTCCTAAATATAAGTGTGTAAATACAGAATCGAAACAACAAACGTGGAACTGAAAGTTCAGAAAAGTGAAAAAAAGTCAGCTGCGTGCATTCATGTCTGCTCTCCAAGTAGCACTCTTGCGCAGTCAAACAAACATTGGTCAATATAGCTTTTATTTCAGCAAATCAAACATACACTGTAAAAAATGCATCTGTATCATAACCTTTAAACACTATCAGAGCTGTGATGACAGTGTGTGGTTGGTTGAGAGTGGCTACAGTGTCTGAGGTCATCAAAATGATTTGCATGTCATCACACTCATGAAACAGCACACTTTAAGACTGAAATGCTTTCCAGGTCCTAAAGTGAATTGAAATTCCAAGTTAAAAGAAATGGAGGGAGCAAAAAAACAGAAACAAACAAACAAAAAAACATCTACATATTGGACAGTTAGATGGCACTTTTAAGGTCTTAACATGGAATTTCAACAGATTTTTGATTCAACATGAAGCCCGAAGGCAGATTAGTAATTGAAAAATAACATAGGAGCTCAGTTAATCCCAGGTCTGTATAAACTGTCACAGGACTCATCAAGAATACACAAATCTGGGATCAGTTTCAGTTGTCAACCCTGACAGATATACACTATAAGTAGTTAGAGCAGATCAGGTACAAATCAAGCTTTTGAAACAAAGTAAAAGCAAATGCACTGTAAGTTGTAAGATCATCTTTTTTTCATATAAAGCTGTCTAAACCAAAGCTTCCTCTAGCCAGTGTACTAATATATAAAACATTTTCAAATCCAGCAGATTCTAAGTGTTTTTATGCCTTAACTGCTAAGTATATCTGTGCTTCTCTACATTCTAGCTATCCTATGTAACAAATCAAAAGATCTGAAATATGGCCTATGTAACACCATCCTAAGAGAGACCCAAAACACAAGCCATACCAAAACCCAAGCAGTATCCGAGCTTGACAGTAAATCCACTCTTATACAGTGTAAAGATGAGCTTAAGTCAGTCCAGTAAGCATGCTTCTCACACTCTCACCACCAACTGTCCTTACCGGTAAAAGGCACACCTTACCCTTTATCTTTTATCCCCCCTTCAGACATTATCAACAGCTCTGCATGGCTCTGATTTTATTACTGTGCAAGAGAGTAATTCTGTTACAACGTGTGCTCAAATCACGTCTGAAAATTTAAAACATCAACTCCGCTTCCCGAGCTGTGATGAGGTTTTCTTTGAGCTCACCGACGTATTAAAGGTCAGTTAACCTGTTTTTTTTTTGTTTTTTTTCTTTATCACGCAGACTTGTGGCTCAAGCAGTTTATAACTATGCAAGTGCAGTTTCATCTGTACACGCTTGAAGGAGTTTTTCCACCCTCAAGCTCCATTATGTTTTGAGTTCCACAAAAGGTTTAGCCTCTGGTCTACAGACTGAAACAACATCACGCAGGATTAGACATGCTACGACAAATCTGTTTCATCTTCTGTATTCGTCCAACAATGGATTAGAAAAATAGATAATAATAATATTTTCCCCCTAACACCACCGGCCAAGCAGTAATTTGTCTTTCCTTGTTGCTGAGCCTTTGAGATGATTTGACTTGATTTGTGTCTCTGTGAAAACAGCTAGCATGTCGGTTCTGATTGTTATCCAACTCACACTGTTTTTTTTTTTTGCCTTAATTCTCCTAATGAAGCATGTCTAACTCTTATCTTGTTTTTCCACACATTTACAGACACAGTTACAAATCAAGATCAAAAGAAACCTAAAGAGTGCAATATTCTCTTATCTACATCATCAACATCCCACCTATACACAGGAACATTTGATAAGGAGTAAAAGGGTGGGCGGAGGGGGAAGATGGAGAAATGAGGAGGGGGGAAATCTCTTTAACATTGCGCCTCAGGCATCAATAAACTCAGGCATCAGAGTGCTGCACAAGGACAGGACACACTAAAAGACATGGACTGTCCAATGAAGGGAGAGGTCTTTGCACACGTGACCAAATCCAAAGCAGTGGATTGGTTGTCGATTAGTCCTTGTCATGTTCTCTGGTTGGCTGACACACAAGTGAACAAGTGCCATTAACCACTCATATTTTATACTTAGAGAGGAAGAGAAATCATAAACGTTTGCCAGGAATATTGTTGATTTTTTTTTCGTTTTTGTTTTTTTTTAACTTATGAACAAACAATACACAGAGAGTAGTCCATAGGCTGTTAGTACGATTAAGTATCTGCCTGGGGAATCACCTAGAAACGTGCAGTTTGACCAAACAAACAGTTTTCTCTTTTTTCTTTTTTTTGTTGATTTCTTTTTTGAAATTACGACAGATATTCGTCGTTTTCGTCGTCATCGTCCTCGTCTTCGTCGTCCTCATCGTCCATTCCAGCCTGGTCGTTGAGGACAAAGGAATCCTCGTCATCGTCGGTGAACAGCGAGTCTCCGCTGCCGAGGTCTCCAGAAGACTCCAAAATGACACCTAGAAACAGGGAATAAACCAGAACGTACAATTAAAGTAATTGTTTAGGGAAATAGTAAGTAGATAGATACAGTACCAGTCAAAAGTTTGGACATACTTGTCATTCAAGGTTAAGATAGTACCAAAAGTGTGTAAAGCTGATGAATGCTGCAATGAATAGCTGTACAATTTAATTAAGCAGACGCTTTTATAAGAAGTGACGTACATCTGAGAGCTAACATAACACAGAAGGACAAGGTTCTAGTCAGGATATTTTTTATGTCTTCATTATTAATCAACACGTTACAAAAACATTAGAAATAAAGAAAAACATTAAATGAGAAGATGTGTCCAAACTTTTGACTTATACTGTATTTTAGAAAATCAGAAATATTCTGGTATTCATTTGTAGCCCAAGTAATATCGACCAATCCTGTTTGAGTTTGCTTTGGTTGATTGCAGGTGAACAATCCATGCGAAGAGCAAATGAGGTGGAACATGACCAAAATGCAACCTTAGAATCCATCAGGTATTGTCTGACGATGATTTAACTTTTCTTCTTTTTTTTAAACGTATCTGCATTCATATGCAGATATATTTTTATTTTTTAAACGTCGTTTCAACCTAAAATACCTACGAAAAGTATCCACGACGTGGTTAATCGGACAGTAAACAATGACGGGCACACAGAAGAGGAAGTCTTAGCTGTTATGCGGATGTCCAAATATCTGCTAGTGGTGTATATTGGCTGATGGCTGTTGCTCCAACAGGCTGAATTGCCATCCGACCGATAGCCGATTGCTTCCGAGATTTTGTCTGCACGGTGAGTATGAGCCAGTTAGTTTTAGCTTATCATAAAGCAACATTACCGGGCAACCTCATGGTGATGACAAGGCTCCAGGAAGTTACTCGGCCAAGAAATAGTAAAACACATAAACCCTTTTAAACTACAACTTGTCATTTTTACACAGTCTTTTTTAAGCAAACAAGTTTTTTCTCAGTTAGTCAGCTTTTGAGGTGTTGGTTTATTGGGGTTTGTAACCTTTGCAGAGAGCCAGGCTTCCTGATTCCAGCCTTTATGTTAAGATAAACTAACTGGCTGGTAGCTGTAGCTTCAAATTGGGCGGACAGATATGAGAGTGATATCAATCTTGCCATCTAACTCTTAGTCAGTGAAAAAGCCTCCCAAAATATCATTCTATTCCTATTATAGTTTTATATCACAAATACATTGTGGCAAGTGATGGATACGAAAGATAATTGTGTGTTGATCTGATTATCTATAAATGATTTCCTCCATGATGTCTTATCTGCAAACTCGACTATTATCTCCTTTTTTCTCTCACACGGAGGCATGACACTGTATTCTCCTCAGTTTTGCCTACCGCAGTTTGCAGGGCCATGGGTGCGTGAGCTGGCCACCTCGTTGCCATAGCGATCCACGCACCAGCACTGTCCGCTGCTGCTGTGACACTGATGGGACCTGTAGTAACCTTCCTCATCACAGGATGGCAGGTACTGACCTATACATGCAAGCCAAAACACACAGATGCACACAATGAATTAAAGGAACACACTGTTTGTCTGTGTGTGTGTGTGTGTGTGTCTGGCTTTTGTGTGTGTTTCAGAGTGTGTCTGTACGTCTCACCGAGCAGTTTCTTCCCCGCTTGCTTTTTGTTGATACTGGACAGTTCTGCCTTACAAGGGGAATCTGAAAAGGAGAGACAAGGGACGCTGGTAACAAACTGCACAAGTCTGCCTTTCTCAGAATGCATCTGTTTGAGTGAACTTTGCTTCCTTTGTGTACTTTTGGCTTTCGTTATGATGTTTGTTATTTGGCTGTCTTTGCTTTTACAAGTGCGGCTCCGGTGACTCATCTGTAAATACTGTTTCTTTAGAACCAAAAAAACTCATTCATGTCCTTCGTATTGTGTTCCATTTCTCTGTTTATGTCAAGGAAGAATATGCCATTCTGATTGAATGGGAGGTGTCTATGATTTTTATGTCTGGGTCTTGTTTTTAGAGTTTTGGCCATCATTTGAAATCAGTGAAATGACAAAATGTGAATAAAGGTGACTAAATACTAATAACATTAATAAAACTTGAATTCATTACTTGTCTATAAACATTACGTCTGCCTGAGTCACATCACATAAATATTCATGGTCAATGGCATTTTTTAACCATGAGGACAATAACTCAATCACTCTCATGATCCCATGGAGCTTCATGACGCCCTCAAAGTACGTATTTTGTTATTGTTTGGTCTGAGTGACCCGTAGTTGCAGACATTACAGACTGTGCATTTATAGTAGGTAATAATGTTTGTTTGCATGTGTGTTCATTTTAAAATAAAGTTTGGTTAAGTTGTTTTGTATTAACCCTCCTGTTATGTTCGTTTCTCAGGAACAGCAATAATGTTCATGGGTCAATTTGTCTCTGGGCATGTTTAATTACACAAAAGTGTCAGAATCTAAAAAATCCCAATAAACATTGTTTAAATTTCATTAATAACTCCATTACTAACCATTTCAATCAAAATTTAGTGCAATGGTATTCTTTACCTCTCACAGATCGTGTTTCAATGAGGATAATTCACTTTTTCATTGAAAAAAATGCATGTTAAAACTTTTTTTATGTACATTGGAAAGACCTACATATAAAATACAATGGTTTTACATGACATTGATTTTTTTCACTTTTTAAATTTGAGATGGGTCAATTAATCGCAACATAACAGGAGGGTTAAGCCTGTATGACTGTCTACTCATGTTTTACCTTCCTTATTATATAAAAAAAACTATGAAAAGAAAACCAAATTATTGTATCAAATCAGAATTTCACCTTCAATGTCTTACTGAGTAACACCTGTTTTTGCATATATATACCATGCATATGAATGTGTTTTATGTGTTAAGGTGCATTTGCATGCAGATATCGTACCTGTGTACCTCTGGAAGCATGTGCACCACTCAGAGCTGGTTATAACTTTGTCGGCATGTGTATCGCAGGATTTGAAGAACGCGTCAGAGCATGGCTCGTTCCTGTCCAGGTAGAGGCTCTTGATCTCCAATTGGTCCAATTGCACATCAAAGTTTGTGTCCAGTCGGGAGAACATCCATCCCAGAGGATCCTTACAGATTGGTGATGCCCCGACCTCAAACTCTGCAAGGACAAAGGGGAAAAGTGAAAAGTGGAAAATGCAGCCAGGTATCTCAGTGCAACAATGGGCCTCATACAGGAAGTGATATACTAATACATTTCTTTTTATATTTGTTTTGTGTCAACTATTTGTTGCACATTGGTTTCTGGGAGCCCGCGTTTTCTTTTTTTACTCTTAGACAAGAAAACATACATATAAAATATTGCTTAAAATACATGCTTGTTATATAAAATAGATTACTACATTTATATTTTATATTATTATTTGTTCAATAATTGTGCCTTTTGTGTATGTTTCATTTAGATATGTTATTTTATTTTCCTGTAACACCAGTACTGATACTCTGGAAAATCATGTGCACTTTTGTTTTAGTTTATCGGTAAATTTCTCTACTCCTGAACTTTTTCTTCTCAGTTTTTTTTTCGCATCAGAGCTCTGGACGTTACGTGACTTGTCTTTTTCTTCATTTTGACAGAAGTGTGAGTAAAATAAATGGCACCAGTGTTAATTTCAAGCCATCAGAATTCGCTGTGCACATTCAGTCAAAGGACATTGAACGCTATCTTAAAATTTGTGTTGGAAAAAAATAAACATTAAACATGACCCTAATAATTCCCGGAGTGATGAAACAGCATTACAGACTTGCAGCGTCCAGACATCTACAGTTACTCGATCAACTTCCCCTTACTGCTCTGGAGTTACTGAAAATTCAAAGAAGCCTGGAGGGGTATAAATGGACAAAATCGGAATCTGTGGATTATATCATCACACTGTTGAAATAATGGCCTAAGTCATTTTTTGTCAAAATAGTTTTTTTTGCCAAAATCATCTCCTCATGACGCCAGCCACCTATGGTAAAATCGCCTACATCCTCAGTTGATCAGATCATGTGATTTTACCCCTTTAAGATCATCACTTCTTTGACAATTTGCCACATTCATAGGCATCAGATAAGAACCCAGCAAAGAAGACCTAGAGGGAGATTGTTTAGTTATCAGTTTTTGGTTTATCAGTGTTTTATTGTTGACACTAATATTGGAAACACTTTACTCTAAAGTGTCTACATAAGAGTGACATGAGTGTGTCATAAACATGACATGGGATGTGTCATGAACATTTATGACACTTTGAAGTAACATTAATTCTCGTGATACTTGTCATGTCATGTTTCTGACAGGCTTGTGTGAAAGTGTTACCATATCTTGCTTAAGTCACAAAGGCATGTCCAAATTGCCTAAGTCATTTATTTCTCTTAAGTTACATAATTTACACACACATTTAACCATCCTTTGTTACATCCTTTTTGAATGAAATGATTAATAAATGTCATATGTTACACTTTTGTGTTTCCTGCAAAACTTGAACAAATTAGTTAGGCGATCATTTTAACAGGTTTGAAGTATTACCAGCTAAAACTGCTCGTCGTCATTAGAAGGTAAGTGTTGCTTCACTGAACGTCAGCATAGCAACAGGCAGTGTAATGTTAGCATAGCAACAGGCAGTGTAACGTTAGCATAGCAACAGGCAGTGTAACGTTAATGTAACCGGTATGTTTACCTGTATGTAGCGTTAGCTTATTTGTATCTTCAATAAACCTACCTAGATATCATTACTGCCTTAATGAATTTTTGAAAGGCACCACCTCATACATTAAATTATTTAAGATAATAACATTATTAAGCGTTGTATTCTGTAACTCATATGAAGTGGTCACTGCACAGTCCAAATCTGTTGCTTCTGAGGTCTCCTCGGTCAGTTTTATTGGTTGTTAAAATGTTTTCCATTTCACTTGTCCCTGATTGTTCTGTAATCTACCATGCCTACTTTGTATTGTATAAATACAGCAGGAAAAGAAACTAGCTGGTGATAGCATCGCAGCCTATCTTGTGTTTTGATTTTGAGTGATTGCGTGATGACAACATCTGGAGCTCTTGGGCATGACTGTTTGCACAAGGCACAACACCTGCCCTTATATAGTGTTTAGGGGACATTACTATTCCGATCATTCAGCACACCTGGGCTTTGAATGGTTAAGAGCGTTGGTTTTATCAGGAGATGGCACTTATTATTTGTCTTAACAGGAAATTTGGAGAATGCTGCTGCCTGAGGCCCACTGACAATGCATCACAAAATACTGTGTATTTTATAATTTATCTTGTTTATTAATGCAGCGTGACTCACTGTTCTTCTCCGGCTTCTGGATCTTGACTCTCTTGTGGTTTCCATTCTCATGCAGCACTCTGAACCAGTCTCTCAGACGACTCACCACCTCCTTCAGGTCCGACTCACTGCACACTGAGGAACAATAACACTAATGATTAATGATGATAAAGTGATGCTTTATTGTCCCCCCTACTCCCTTATGGGGATGACAAGTCAGGGTCAGCTACAGAACAGCTGTTCTGAAACCTGAAGGGATTCAGTATCACTTTATCAGGGCAGAAGGACTTTAGCTTGCCAGGAAGGGGGCTTGGACACCATGCAAGACTTTTTAATTAAGGAGAATTTACAGTTTCTCCTGCAAAGCATCCTAGATTGCAGTGTGCAGCGATGTGTGCAGGATTTGGTACCTTTTTTCTCTGCAGAGCTCTGTTCAGGCTGAGAGGGGCAAGGACACATGCCAGAACACTTCACAGCGATCTTCTTGCCTGTGATGCATGCCTGGTAGTCTAACTTACACTGAGACAGACAGATGGGAAGAGACAGAAGAGGAAGTCAAATCAGGATGTGTGTCTCATCAAGAGGAAATGAAAAAATGTGTGTTCAGATGTCTCTATTATTGGAGAGAGACTGTGTGTTTGTGGTTTGTGGGTACCTTGGTGGAGTAGGAGTGGCCATCAGTTCCACACACAGGAGAGGGGTGAACCACAGGGCAGGGTTTGCACTTTGACCCCGGACTCTGGTACAAACTGGCATCTTTAAAACTGGAAAAGACGTTCAAAATACTTATTTTACACACCCACACAGGTCAAATCTGACTGTATGCATATACAAATATTTCAAATGACGTCTCATTTGACATTGTCTCCATCATAATGCACTGCCTATCTTCCCCGCATCATCTAAAACATGTTTTCCAAGCATTTTAATGTATTTTTTTGTTCTTACATCATTACATTTCAGAAATGAGACAAGGATTAGGATTTCTGTGTGATTATTTTCTGATTTGCTGGCACTGTGCAGTGGTAATTGTGTTGTTGCTAAGAATGGGAAATGAGGTCAGTATGGCGTTACAGTGCTCTGTCCAGTCTGCAGTGTCCCAGACAGACACACACACATACAAAGCCCATTCATATCACTTGGCAGGACTTTGTGTCCGTTGTAAGGCAGTGCCAGTGTTGGGGTAATTGGACTAAACAGTAATGTCGCACAACAGTCACAAGAGAGCCGGGCATCCAGTGGACCAGCTGGAAAAATAGAAAAGCAGCCACCCCTCTGGTGTTGGTGCTTATCTTGCTGCATGAATAAGCAAGCAGAAAAAAGGAGGAGGAGAAAAGAGATGGGAAGTAATAAAGAGATTTGATTCGCTCCTAATCCACTGTCATTCGTGTTTCATTTCTGGCACAGAAACATCTGATTTCAATGACAGCTTTGAAACTTCTGTCTGTTTACAGTTTTTCCCAAATGTGAACCACCATCTTTTAATTATCTCTTCAACTCTTCACACAGCCTGCATTACCAACATGCATCTAGTCCAAACAGTTGATCTCACCTCCAATACTCACTCCAACCACCAAAATACTTACTTACATATCTCAAAATTAGCTTGTTCAACTATAACAGTTGCAACAATTCACTCAATTCACATAAATCAGTTTTTCAACACAATTACCCTTCATTGACTGTACTGTAAAGTATATGCAACGAGAACGAATCAGTCATTGCTTAAATATCCTTTAATTTTTTCTGTATTTTTGCATATTGTAATTTACTTGAGAGAAATAAGAAGTTGAAACAAAAAAACGAATTCCTAAAATTCCAGAGCTACAATAATAATTAGGCTACAAAAAAATAAAGTCTGTTTGATAACAAGACAAAAACAGGACACTTCTGTAGGCTTTCAGCTGCAAATGTAATCATCTGTTTTTGGAATAATTACTGTTTCATTTTATTGCAAATATATTGCTTAAATTTTCCATATATTCCAATATGGTTCCTGCAAAAAACACCCAAAACCCTAAATTTGCCACCATTCTGTTTTAATGTGTTTTTAATAGTTTTAAGGAAGAAATTTGCTGCAGATGTGTACTGTTTTGTAGGTGGTGGTATATGAATGTAAAATAATGAATTTTGAAGAATTATTAATTTAATTGAATCCAATGTGACCTCAGTTTTAACCAGTGCATGATAGCAAATGAAAAACAAGTGTGTGTGCAGGTGCGTGTGTGTCTTACCTAACTCTCCTCTGGCTGACACAAGTGGCAGTCTTGTAATCCTCAGCCACACACACCTTGTGGCGACTGCATTTGATCTTAAGACAGGGGTCTTTGGCTGGATCAAGGCCTAAAAACACAAACAGAGATACAGAGTAAGAACTTTCCAGTGTGTCTGCTTGTATTGTATGTGTGTGCAGCTTAAAACAGCCTCTGTATTAAAAAAGCTTCCTAGAAAGACTAAGCCCATAAGCATGAAGAAAGAAAATCTTGCAAGGTTACATTTTGTTCTTTGAAATCCTAGATCAATAAATCATGTACTTTCTTTTCATTTTTACAGATCCAAGCTGAGGTGTTTGAGGTGTGTGTGTGCGTGTGTGTGTGTGTGTGTGTTAATTCTAGCCACTGTCTCTTCACTTACTGGCAATGTCTCTCTCACGCTGAACTGAAAGCCATAATACCATTAAGTATCCTTACAGCTAAAAACAGATGGAACTGGTAATAGAGGCTATTTCTGACCTTACATCAGCCTGCACAGAGTGTCGGTCTCATGTGTACTCTTGCTGAGATCCTCAAACTGATCTGGTATCAGACCTCACAGCTGAAGGCTGTTCTGGCTTTGAGAGCTGATTTTAGATCTGAGTCTCAGGCTGAGGTTGTGATCTTTGTTGGTAAAAACAAGCAGGCTGTTTCTGACCGCCGGTCAGCCTTCGGTGTGGCACCTATGGCACAGAATATGCTGCCTTCAGCTGATCTCAGAACAGTTTGTTAATGACCTCTGCTCTAAAGAACCTTACTGTAATCCCTGAGCAGCTTTGGCAGATTATCCTGCCTCCATCCTCCAACGCAGCATCTAATGCTATTGTTTCCCTGACATGTGTGTGTGTGTGTGTGTGTGTGTGAGTGTGTATGTGTGTGGACGTATGTGTGTGAGGATACAGTAATAAGTGAAAGTGTTCATGTCCTGGTTTCCTGGATGTGTGTATGAGCTTATTGCTGATTGAAATACAGTGGGAAATGAGATGTTCAAACATAAAAAAAAGTATTTATTTTATTTTTTTATTTCTCTATTACCGTAGATGTTAGCTACATAAATCAACTGGTTGACAGTGAAACGAATTTGGTATAGTTTAGGAATAACACAAACGTATATACACGCACCAACAGGTAAAGTAGTGCTGTAGTGATGTTATTTGTTCACTGTTCTGATATTTGTAATTAGGAGGATCTGACTAAAATGAAGGAGTGTCTTTCTGTTGTTCGATTTTCTCGACATCCAATTGACTTCCCACTGGATGATGGATGTATTGCTGATGACCCAAGGAAGTGCAGTGCGACATATTTATTAGCAGTGCTTTATGTACACACTGTGTAGTGTATTGAGCGGAGATCCTTATTAACTGTTACACCACTGAACAGTTTGCTTTGAAGTCACTCCCTGCAATACACATTCAGAAACAGATGAAGAAATTGCATCTAGTACCTAGTATTTTACATTATATTGTCCTTACATTTGTTCCTAGAAATATCCTGGTCGCAAATAGCTATTTGGCATTTTTATTACTAGAAGACACACGTGTCATTGTTTAGGACGAAAGCTAATTCCTGATCCAGTGTTTTTCTCAAGTTGCCCTTGATTTTATATTTAATTTATACATTTTTTTCGGCTGCATAAAACATTTTTGTCAATGCTTCTCTTTCATTTAGTTTTCATGTTACATACTTGTTGGTTGATCCTGAATAAATGTGATTCATTTTAGTTCTAATATGCCATATTGTGTTCTTATAGTTAGATGACCTTTGACCTTGACATAAACAGCCTTAACTCTTGAGTAGAAGTGCAAATGTAGAGGTCATGCACATACTGTCTTTGTGAATTTGTAAATTTAATAAGTATGACTCACTTTTAATTTTGTATAGATCAGTCTTGTACATAATCCTAATATTTGTTACCTCATATATTCCATGCCTCCAAAAAACCTCCAGATTCACATCTATATGCAGATTAAATATTTTAACACAATGCATTCTATTAAAAAATACCAAATTTAAAGATTTGTTCTGCTATGAAAGAGGTGCAAGTTCTCCCTTTCCCTTTCTAGTGTTTTTCTGTTTTTGTTGTGTTTTATCACAAAGCCAACAGCACAAGCACTGGAGGCTTTCTTCCTCACACCCACCTTGATCGAAGGGCTTGGATGGAGTCCATGTTCCAGGCTCCTGAAACAGGGTTAACCAATAAACAAAATCATCAAAACATATTGTGTAAATGACATGTAGAGTAAATAATACATGACAAATCAAAGACTGTTAACAGCCATACAAACCTCCACTTCCTTTAGGAGAAAGCATTACACAGAGAGAGAATAAGGGATTCATTTGATTAGGTTTTTGTGTTTGAGTGGAACCTTTGCATAATCACACAAACAAATGGATGGAAATCTAGGAAGCACACACCAACACACCAGCATGTACAAACACGTGGAGCATGCATTTATTCAGTCACATAATGTTGATGTTCTGACAGCAGCTCCATGCACAACCCGTGTGTGTGTGTGTGTGTGTGTGTGTGTGTGTGTGTGTGTGTCTTACAATGACCTTATCATCACCACATGGAATTCCCTTTATATATCATATGTGGCATATACACTCACAATAGAGGGACAATATCACATCATAACATATCAGGATGAACAGTTTAAAGATGTGAAAGAAATATAAACATTTAAGGTTTTGATTTAGGTCGTGAAAGTGGAATTTAAAGTGGATTACAACAGACGAAAAGCTTTTTTTTAAAAAAAAGAACATATTGTGTGTTTTTAAAGTAAAGGGAAATTTTAATCCGCCATTAAAATTTGCATTGCAAAACGAAACAAAACACAAAACAAAACAACAACATTTTGCAATTCTCAGTGAAGCCATTGACACTGAGCTTTGTCATATTGCAGTTACAGAAGGGACCTTAAATATAAAAGTTCAACATGAAACACATTCAACCAAAAGCTCAATAGTGACTATTCTGGAAAGTACAGACTCTTCCTGGGAAAATGTGATGTCTAAGGCGCTACAGAGAACACTACTAAAATATGTGGTGGTTATTTCCCACATAAAGTAATATTCTCATAACCAAAAATAGTTTAAAAGTGCTGTTTATTTAGAAAAAACAAAATGTTCCTAGAGAAATTCAAATGGTTCAATCTGTTGCCTGTGGATGTGTTTTAACAGTCTAAATAAGGAGTGCATGCAGGTGAGTGATTTTCCTGCTTTTAATAGAAGGACGAGTAGGAGACACACCCAGGGGTGCTGGCTCATGATGCAAATGTAAAAGCAGCTTAAGAAATAGTGTGTGCCTTTTTATTCAGTCTGAGTTCACAGATCTCATTCTCTCGTTTACTCTCAGTTCCTTCTCTGGGAGTTCATTCAAACGCTACATTATGTTCTTTCTCACTCTGTCACAATGATAACCTGTTCTGTACGTGTGTGTGTGTGTGTGTGTGTGTGTGTGTGTGCAAGTGACTCATTCAAATCTATATGCCAGAACAAATAGGAAGGGAGGGGAAACGGGGAGAAAAATAACATCCTATCAGTGTAAATCCCACAGTGTGCCTGAGCAAAGACTCAAAGTGTCTCATTCTCCCAATTACACATTCTCACATTCTTCACCAACAGGATTTTTCAAGTTTAACTGATGAGAAATTCAAACCTGTCACCTAAACAGTGAGTGAAGGCTCTGTCACAAAGACCTAAATTATTTTTCTTCCACCTTCTTCTGACACAATTACCTCTCATTTACAGAGCAGATTTACTGTACAAGGGTTGTATATGTTGGGCTTATCGCATGGAGATGGGGGGTATAGACTGCAGAGAATTAGTGACAACACCGGGAGGCCATCAATTGTAAATCAATTATGATGCAGTAAGAAAGTAAAGAACAGTGAAGTGTAGGTGTGCTTTAGAAAAGGCCCCTCATACAAAAGGCTCTTGTTTCACTTCCTCAAATCAAAACTGAGTAATGAAAACTGAATTTAATTAAGTATTAGACACTACTGTAGTGAACATCTATTAAAAATGTAATACAGTGACAGCTGCAGTAGTACTAAAGTAGTGATGTTGACAAGGCACAAAGTCAGTGTGGGAGTTTGGGTAGTTTAAAGGGTGAGTGGCTGTGAGGAGCTCTTGTGAGTGAATAGGGTGTAAGTATCTTTTTTTAATACTGATACAGTGTATTGTACTGTACTAGATTGTCTTTGGTATAAATGTTGCATTTAGTCTGCAAAGTGTGTTAGCAATACCCAGTGTACAAAAGATTGAGTGCTGGAATAAATAAGTTATCTTCCTGCAGTACTTATTGCACTTTTGCAAAGTTAACAGTTTTGTTTTTTTAGCAGGCTGTACTTTTTTTCAGGAAGCTACACCTCTGCTTGTTTGTGAGATGCAATTTCGGTGATGTATGTTTCCTGTGTTGTTATGTAGAGGAAAAGCCAGTGACAGATCAGGTCAGTACGACCTGCACTGCATGACACTGGTGCATTTTTGTAGTGCAATTGATTCTGCATGAGTGTAATTAGTTGCATTAAGTTTTTTCGATCAGTACCCATGCTGTCTCATTGGAAAAGTTGCATATTACATTTAATAGCCACACAGTTCTATAGGTCTTACCTGCCCCTTATCCACCAACATGCAACAGCTTACTGTTCTGGGTCCTGCACATCATTTTACCTGTCCTGAGCATTTCAAGCCAAAATAAAATGTTTCATAGTCTAAAAGGTGTTTCCCAACTGGGACAAAAGAATAGCTAGTTTTCCTTGACCTAAAGTATGTACTGTGATGACATAAGTAGTTGGTTTTCCATCAACAAATTTCTCAGTGCATGAGAAGCGTTCAATGGAAGCACCAAAATTCGCTTCACTTTTAAAAGTGCACATAAAGGTTTTTACTGTCACTTGAGGTATATTTTGTCTTTTTGGAAAGATAGTTAATGCGCTAAATAGGAGATGGAAATGCTAACTCACATGACATGAAAGAAAACAATTATAAGTTGCCCAATTAAAAAATCTCTCTCTCTCTCTCTCTCTTGCACAACATCTACTTCTTATACTGTTCTACTGACGGATAAGCACACAGCAGTACCTTACACTGCCATCTTCTGATGAAAGTACGTTAATGATGCTTTGTTTATTTGCTTCAAACCAGTTGATGGAACTGCAACATTTCAAAATTTTGCTTCAAAATTAGACTTTAATGGAAACAAGACTGGTATGCGTTTCATATTCTACTGTTTACTTTGGTTGTTAATTGTGCAACACCCGTGGCTGATGACAGATTGTTGATGACAATGGTTTTGTTCAGCTGGTTTGATCGATAGCAACAAGGTTCCAAGAATCGAGAGCAGGACTGCTTGAAGAATCAGAGCTACTTGGGTGGAAAAGGGAAACCGGATTGTCAGAAGCTGTGGACTGCAGAGCAGTAATGTAGTTATCCTCGGGTCTGTATGTGCATGCATGTCCAAAACTGTTGAACTTTGACACTGTTTGCCAAAATATCCTTGTTATTTTTCAAAAAGCATTACTTAAAGCACCATGAAGTTTCTCTCTGACTCACTTCCTAGTGCTCTATAAGGTGATCAGGGTCAGCTCTTGTTTTTTCTCAGCTCTAATTAATTTCTCCTTCTCGTTCTTCCATGCCGGCCCTTCCTGACCCTTCTGCATCTTCACTGCAGTCTCTTCATTAATCGTTGCATCTCTTCTCTTGCTACACCTTCCACTTGAGAGAAAATCCAACAGTGACTCTGTCTGTTCCTTTTGTTTAGAAGAACACACAATGCTTACATCCTAATGTGAAGAAAACCCACAAACAGAAAGCTTTGCAGACATAAAAGCCAAATAGAGAGGTACTTTTGTTTCTGTTCCCCTCTAGCACTGCAGACCATTGAGACTGAATAATGAGAACATTGCATTATGGGGGCCAGACCCTCTAGACCAGTCAAGACAACAAAAGTGCTTGTGGTCTGATTCCTTAATGAAATCAACAGAGGCACGCAAGCAAACACACACATGAAAACACACAAAAACGCACACATATGCACATCCCCACGCACACATACACAGCTCTATAAACAAATAAACCTATCACCACAACACTGACTGTAGTGCCAGAATCTGTCAGCACTACAAAACATCAAATAACTGGATGAATGCACTTCACTGCACATGCAACCAGCCACCCACTTTCCAAAAAACCACACAAAAACCCAAAATTCAACAATAGGTCTAATGGCCTCCTGAGTATATGCTAAAAATAGCTACTTTTCAATTTATCTCTCCATCTCTTTCCACCTCTGTTCCCCTCTCTCCCTTGCAGTTAAAAACAGGCTTTTTTTCTCATGTGCACAACACACACAAACACAACCATGTGTGTGTACTTGCCTCTGCTGGCTTACATCCTAATTTGCTTGTGTGCATACTGATACTATGATAAAAATAAGTCATATGATAATATGTTGCAACTTTTCCCACCTTTACTTCACATATTTCACAGATCTTCCTTACTAATTGTTTCCTAATGGCTTTGTTGCCTTTCCTGGCTCCTTGTTGCCTCCCTCCTCACTTCCAACAGGAGAAATATGTGCATGTTTTCACTGTACTGGCTCTGCTTGTCTTGCTCAAGCTTGTCGCATGCATGCACGCACAAACACACACAAACACACACTGAGGTGCTTTGAAGTGGAAAAGGCCTCAAGCTCTGTACCTTCCCTACATCATTCACCCTCCGCAACACAAACAGCACAGGACAGACGCACACAAAGACAGGAGAGGAGAGGAGAGGAGAGGAGAGGAGAGGAGAGGAGAGGAGAGGAGAGGAGAGGAGAGGAGAGGAGAGGAGAGAATGAAAAGGTGTCTTCTGCTCTAATGAGGCTGCTCTAAACAATTTACCCCTGTACTGCACAATTAAGCTTCATGGTCTTCATCACATGACCTTCATTGTGTTTTTCTCTCACTCTTAAACAGATCTTCTCTCCTCACCTTATCTCTTCACTCTGTGGCAGTGCTGTAAGCTAGCCAAGGCCCAGGAAGCGGAGCAGAATTTCTTTGAAAAAAAAAAACTTGAGATGGCACCAGTGCAGCAAAGAGAGCCCCAGGCCTCTCCAGCCATCCTAACAGGACGTACAGTAAATCAGTGGCCAAGATCCTATCTAGTGCACTTAGCAGGAGACCCACTTATGGCTCCTGCTGAAAGATGAAAGCAAAAAGTACAAAGTACATGCCTAACATGTAAAATTTAAATCACAGTAAAGCAAAGTTTGGCATAGAATTCAAGCGCGTGAGATAAAAAGTAGGCCCTGGGTGTATTACCGCACTTCTGAGAGAAAGAAAAAAATGTATACTTATGTGATTGTAGGATTAAGATAGCACAAGAAGTAAAAGTTTCATCCCAAGCTACCAACAGGATAAATAATCACATTATGGATTGGTCTTAAAGTGTAAGCCCTGCCTTAGTTCTTAAGCTATATAGCTAGTTTCAAACTAATGATTTACTAAATTGTGTTGCTCCATTAAAATGTGTCTGAGAACTGAATCTAAATCTGTTGCTAGGAGACATCTGTAGCTCTGTCCAATCAAAAGCAATTAACAATTGAAACAGGAATCTGCTGTAGCATCACAAGCTGTTATATAACTTTAAAAAATCATCTTTGGCACATGTAGGTGTGACTATGTTTTATTTATATATGCATACATGAGTACATACGTTTCAGGTGAGTAGGGGTCATAAAGTTCACAGTAGCCATGGTTACATGGGCGATTGAAATCATTCTTATTAGAGTCCCACTCAACTGATGCATGAACACTGAAAAAAATTGACTAAGATGGGTGTTTATATGCCCCTAAGCATTTAATCAGAATATAACATTTTAGACTTGAAGTTGTTGACACCACTAGTCTGCCTGAAATAAAACAGAAGCGGAAGTTCGGTAGATTCTGGCTTCTCCTTCTTTCCTTTCATTATGATTTATTCTGATTGGGCTGTTATTCTGATTATTAGTGGAATGTTACAGTCCATGTAAACACAGCTGTTGAGAAGGAAATATCTGATTAAGCTAACCAATATTTCGTGATTTCAGTTACTGGCATAATGTGGTGCAATTTGAGCTATGTTGTGGGGTTTTTTTTTTTCGTAAAATGCAATTGAAAAACGTCCCAGTTTTAATTGTACGTGAACAGCCTTTCAAACTGGAGTCATGTCAGTTGTGTAAATTGTATTCCATTTTGCAATACTTATGCTAAATCTGTCAGCCTGGGTACACATTTAGTAAAAAAGAGTTTCTACAGAAGAACTAGTTTGTGTGGTGTCACCTTTTTTAAATTAATAATGTGTATAGCACCACTTTGGAAACTCTAATGTTTAAACTAGGCCAGTTTGAACTTACAAAGAGCAGGTGCAACCAGCTCCGGTTAATAAAAAGCTCATTTTTGAGCAGGTTAATCTTTCCGCTATATAGGCTATGCATCTCACATGACCTATATGTTCACTATATGTAGCATCAAGAGCAAAAAACTGTCATTACATAAGGCTTTACCAACAAAACCCACTTAAACACACATGTCTAATTGGCAATGAACATATAACAGAAAAAGGTGAGTAGATATGCCAAGTCTGTCACTGTTTCTTTAATTATTTAGTTGAATACCTTTGTATACAGTACTGATGAATCCCTTTGCGAAAGAATGTAAAAACACACAGTGACACACCGACAATCTGGGACACAGCACCGAACAGGAAATGGCAGGCGGCACACACATATATACAGAGCACATAATGCTTTTGTGCACCACATCTATCTCTAATGTCTGAGCCTCAAGGTTAAAACAGCCACACTTTACTCTCTTTCATCTTTCCTTTCCACTCATTGCCATGTCCCTCCCTCTCAGTTATCTATCTATCTATCTATCTATCTATCTATCTATCTATCTATCTATCTGTCTATCTGTCTGTCTGTCTGTCTGTCTGTCTGTCTGTCTGTCTGTCTGTCATTTTAAATAGCACAGCACATGACCAATCACATTTCCTCTCCAGCATTCGATCCTGACACCCTATTTGCATAATCCAAATCCTGCTCCATAGATGGACCTCAGTCACATGGGTCCACCTGAGCCGCTGTGTTCACATGCTTAAGTGCGACAGGCAGGGAAAGTGAGAGATAGAAAGAGCCTGTCACAAGTTACATTGCAAACATGTACAAAAAAGACAGCTCCTGCCCTTATTTTTGGAAATTAAAGCAAACAGTGCTCCTGTTTTTGTGTCTCTTTCTGACATCAAAGATGTCAAGGGCTCTAATTCAGAGAGAAATCATGCATGCATATGTGCAGCATGGTGGTAAAGCACTCATTAATACTGGTGTGTGAAAAGTGTATTTTCTCTGGTGCATTCTGTTAACCCTGTTGTTTTTGAAGCTCAGCTCCTGAGCAAAAAAAACATGACAGTTTTTGTCATTGTGCTTTTTTTTTTGCATACATGCTTCATTGTGTGTATCTGTTTATATGTATGTATGTGTGTGTGTGTGTGTGTGTGTGTGTGTGTGTGGGTGTGTGTGAGAGAGAGAGAGAGTGAGTGCAAGTGCAAGCATGTGCAAATCAGTGCTGCTTATGTGGACCCATTTATTGAAATCTGTGGCTACGGGCAAGATATCCTTCTAACAAATACTCTCCCCCTGAAAGCTATATAACATTATTATTGGCTGATGACAGAGTTTTTACATTGAATTCTCATTTCTACAATTTGTGACTTCCATTCTGAAATAAAAAGTAGCGCTTTCCACAGTCTTTTATCTGTAATCTATAGCTGAATATTATTGTTAATACCAGCTAAAACCATAATCTAATGTATTATATAATACTAACTGTGTGTAAGGGTCTCACTACTGTTAAAAATCAGTTTTCGCCGCATATAACAAAAGAGTTATGCCTAATGAAAATAAATATTCCATGTGACAGTGGAGAGCATGAACATGTCATTATTTCCCGAAACCTGCTCAGGGGTGGGTCTAGGATCAGGAGGATCTGGGGCTTCATCTGGAAATGTTTTGAATGAGTATGGAGACAGTAGCTGCAACTATTGCAATACACTGGTAATAAATACTAGATTACTATTATTTGTATTATTCTAAACACAACTACACAGTTGCCATAAATTAAATCACTTTTGGGTGTGTAATAGTCAAAACAGCTCTTTCCTCGTCAGAAATATGCCAAAGCTGTATTTCAAACTTAGAAAACTCATTCCATTTTGTAATTAATTGCCTTTTTATTTCACTTCAGTCGAATATTTTAGCTTTTGAACCTTATGGAACTATAAATTAAATAACAAAATCATACCCAGTTACAAAAGGCCACATCAGAGTAAGTAAAAATGCCAGATTTTAAGGTTGACATACGTTAATGCTCCATCCAGGTTTAAATTAATGCCCCAGACACTCTGCATCAAAAATAAGAGCTAATAAATGAACGTTTACCATCAGCTGCCACTGACTGAACAAAACCTGCGGGACTGTGTCATCCGTTGCACACGGTGTTGTTTGGGCTCCGGGGATGAGAAGGGGGCGAGTCACTCAGGTTTGTTGCCACTACCTTGTGGCAGGTGTTTATTACTCTAAACAAAAAGCATACAGGCCTCACTGCTGCTCCCTCTCTCTCTCTCTCATACCTGCTCATAATTAGGCCCCTTTTCCGGGGACTCAAGTGGTCCCTCTCGGACAGATCGGCTACTTGTGTTTCGCAGAGGCCTTGTCTATCTCTGCTAAGCAGGGGGAAGGCTGCTATCGCTAAAACACACTCACAGGCGAGGATCATCCCAGTATCGTTAGTGTATTTACAGTCTCAGTGGTGCGGGTGATGGATGTGTGACAAACAGTACAACGGGCCCCGTGACGCGTCGCTTGGACACAGCGAGAAAACGAGGAGCGCATGATCACAAACCAATGAGGGGTGGCTATAGGGAGGAAAAGGGGGGAGATGGACGAGGAGGGGGGTGCAAATGAGATAATGAGGAGGGAAACGGCGTTAATAATACCAGCCAGAAATATGACTTACATCTCTGAATTTGTCCCATCTCCCGGCGAGCCACTTATCATCCAAAAAATTGCCGCTGTCGGAGCGAGCAGAGACGTGTCCGAAGGCGACGGCGCACACACACAGCAGGGCGACGCTCAGCATCTGCGGACACACAACAACAGCACGGTGAGAGGACATCGGATCAAGGCTGGAGGACACAGCAATCGCGTTGAAAACACAGGCGGCTCAATCCGCATCACATCAGCGACGAATAGCGATCGTCAACACTGAACACAGCGATGCGGAGGTGTTTTTCTCTCTCCTACCTTGTCGCATCAGCTGCTATCCAGACTGTATGTGCTCGCTGCCGTTTTCTGTCACTAGTAATAACAGCCCTCTCCTCTCTCTCTCTCTCACTCTCTCTCTCTCTCTCTCTCTCTCTCTCTCTCTCTCTCTCTCTCTCTCTCTCCGCACCGGCTGTCTGTGCGCAGCAGAATACGGGAACGCGCATGGCACCGTGCGCGCCGCCTGCGCTCTGTCCCTCTTTTTTTCTCTGCCTCTCTTCAGTGCGGAGGAAACAGTCATGATGGCTCACTGTGGGCTGTTATCAGGCCGCCACAAAAGTGCCTTTCACTGATTATGAAAATTATTGGACACACACAGGTTGGGGGGATAGTTTGTTCATATCACATTAGAATATAGAAGGTTGTAGTCTTTAACAAATGACATGTAAAAACAAAAACAAAACAAAAAATTTGTAAGATCACTATTAACTGAGACACTGTAAATATTAGTGTTTCCTGCATGTGTCAGGTGTGTGTGTCCTTTACTTCTCCCATGTTTCTGCTCTGTTACAGAAATCTCACAGAAGCCGCTCAGGCTTGTTTGTACAGTAGTGACTCATGAGAGAGTTCCACTCACATTCCTGGCAGAGGTTAGCTCAGGACTGTAAATTGATGCTACAAGATAACACGGCCTCCATAAGAAATGCACTTAAACGGCTCATTTGTGGATGATTTGTGGAGGTGGGCGGAACCGCCCTCTGTCAGCGGAGTCCTTTTCTAGGGCATTGCAAAGCCCCCAAAACATTCTTCCTCAGAGTGGTTATGTGTGATCGAAGGTGTTTCGAGAGGGGAAAATTTGTAGCTGGTGCACTTGTTTGAGGCTATAACAGGATACCACAGCGACTGCTGCAGCTTTGTGACATAAAAATGGGTGACAAGTTAAAGGAAGGAAAATAACAACTTAGTGAGGTGTTGACCACCACCAGCCCCCCGAACAGCTTCAGGATGTCTTGGTTTATACTTGGTTAAGACAAGAACTTTCCCCTTCTATTATATATATTTTTAACAAAGTGTATCTAACACACATACAAGAAATATAAAAAATAAATAACTAAATAAGACTAAAAATAGAATAATACAATGCTTCCATAATAAGAACTTATACAAATAACTTTAAATGTGTGTGTATATATATACATATATATATATATATATATATATATATATGTAGACACACATACCTGCACATAAACTTATATTCGTTTACATAGATACAGACCTATACACATGAATATATACATACGCGTGCACATATATATTTCCCTTCCCCTTCTTATAATTACACGTAATACTCTTGATATTAAAAACTCTTTAACACTTGATTACTTAATACTCTTAACATACTAGATACCACTACCTCTGGACAATAAAAAATACTGTATTTGTTGCCTGCCGAAAAAATAGAGTACACGCAGTGAAGGTGCATAAGGGAACAGACACAGGTAATCTCATTATTCTTGTAACTTGAGTTGTTTGATGAACAAACAACACCCTTTCCCTGAAGTTTTGCTACCATTATTTCATATCATGAAATATTTATAACTGACCCAAACCATTCCTTAAATGAAGGCTTTTCAGAGCTCTTCCAATATTTGAGGACTACTCTTAACACTGAAACATTTCCCATGGATACACTTTTTAAATTCAACCTTGTTCAACCATTCTGTGTGTGAACTGTTGCATAACAGAGCTAGTAAAATGGACTGAGCTCGTATAACACTTTTCTAGTCAATGCGACCACTCAAGACAGCACTCATTCACACACACATTCATACTGGTGGCCGAGGCTACCCCTAAATGGTAGCCGATAAATGAGGCTTCTGGATAACACTTGGGGTTCAGTATCTTGCCCAAGGATACATCGACATGATGGAACAACCGACTTTCAGATCAGTGGGCGACCGCTCCACCAACTAAACCACTGCTGCCCTTGTAGTTCTTGGTATTCTCCATACAGTGTAGGGCCCTACTCCCATAGTGCTTGGAGTAGTGAGCCATGTGGCCCTTGAAACCTCCAGCACATCATATCTTGTCTCAGTCCCATCCGGTGTAATTTACTGGGTGTGTTCAGGACAAAATCTGTCCTCATCTGGTGTTAGAGCATTTGTCATGTCAGGTCAGTATCTACCAGAGATATTCATTCATTCAATGTTCAAAGTGTGGCTGCAAAAGCCAAAGCTGACTCAATGTGACCTTTATGGAAGCATCTGAATTCATTGCTATGTTTTGCCACTCATTAATTCAGATTTTGTCTTTAGTTTCTCAACTGTCCTTCTGCAGTTAAACAAGAAACAGACGTGGACAGTTGCTTTGGAAATAAAAGAGTGAAAACCTTGCAGGGGTGAGCAAGTTATTAATATTACTTCCAGGCTCTTCACAGAGAAGCCTGATGGTCAGGAGGGTCACGGCATTATTATGCACAGTTGCTGTAGAAACCAACCTTGACCTCGGCTCCACATCTTCATCTTCATAAGAGGCTGTGGAAAAAAGTATGTGAGTGGGCATGTGGAAAAGATGACAGGGTGCAGCTATTTGAAAGTCAAATTAGAACTATGAAGCATGCATGACTGCATCAGGGAGACACATGAGAGTGTATCATGGAGCGTGCGCAACTGAAATGGTCAGTGGCATAAACACGCAGGTACGGGCAAGAAAAACAATGTTTTATGTGAGTCTGTGTTCACTCTTACAGGAAGTGTGCAACGTGTAAACAGGAAGCTCGTGGTAGAGGCGCCATTGCGGTTGGAAGCGCTGGTTTTCTTTGAAGCGTGCTTTGTTCTCTTAGATCAACACAAGGTGATCTGATGTCGGTTTTGACAAGGTAGTTGTGAAGACGGTGGTGTGCAGGACTGTGGGTGACGCAGCCATTCTTTTATGGCTTACTGTTCGCTTGTACTTCATGACATTTGTGCAAATGGAAGCAGTAAAAGAGGTGTTTTGTGTGCGTGTGTGTGTGAGAGGTATGTGTGTGTGTGTGTGTGTGTGTCTTCCAGCCCAGGGGTTCATACATTATTCACTCTCAGACATTAAAGATGTAGATGTGGTCAGAGACATATGCAGGAGAGACACACAGAGTGCTCACACACACACAGTTCCACACAAGCATGCCCACACACACAGACTTCTGTTGTTGCTTAATGAAACTCTTTATAGATTTTTCATTCCACTGTAATTTGATTTTTTTTCTCCTTCTGTGAGTAAATCCACGATCACACATTGTTGACTCAATCTCTTCATGAGCGGAGAGAAAAGATGAGAAATGAGAGGTGGAGAAAGGAAGGAGTTAGAGAAAAATAGGACAAAAAGTGTGTGCGTGTGTGTGTGTGTGTGTGTGTGTGTGTGTGTTTGGACGGAAGAGGCATGAAACGTGTCTCAAGGAGCTGAGATTTCACAGCCCAGTGACTCTGTCACTGTGCACCTGCTCACTGAGACGGTGGGAGGGAGGAAATGAGAGGAAAGAGGGAGGTGAGGTGAGGAGGTTTGGGGTAAAAGAGAGTTTAAAATCCATCAGGAGAGAATTAGGGTGAGTGTAGCAAAGCAAAAGTATTTATTCAGCAGAATTTAAAAAACAAATGCACAGAAAAGCGCCTTATCATCTATGTTTACTGTGAGAGTGCCACTCTGTACTTACTTACTCTGTACTACTACTCAAAATAGCATATTATAATATCCAAAAGTATGTGGACATCCAAACATGACACCTTGATGGGATTATTGAGGTTGGTAATCCAGGTCATCATGTTTGTTGGGGATGAGGTCAGGGCTCTGTGAAGGCCGGTCAAGTTCTTTCAACCCTTTCATTCATTCATTGACCTTAACTGCTTATCCAAACTCATGTTGCAGGGGGTTGGGTGAGAGGCGGGGTTCACCCTGGACAGGTCTTCATACTATCACAGGGCTGACACATAGAAACAGACAACCACTCATGTTCTCATTCACTCCTACGGGCAATTTAGAGTCACCAGTTAAACCTAGCTACATGTTTTTGGACTGTGGGAGGAAGTTGGAGGACCCGGTGAGAACCCACGCTGACACGGAGAAAACATGCAAACTCCACACAGAAGAGCTGCAAGCTGGATTCAAACCCATGACCCTCTTGCCGTGATGCAAAAGTACCAACCACTACACCACTCTCTTTCAACCCTGTCTCTTAAAAATGGCGTGGCCATATAAAAGGACATATTTTACAGATATCCAGGGTAAATTGGTCATAGTTTGGTTAGGTTTAGACACAAACAATACCTGGTTGTGTTCAGTGAATATGTTTGTTACATAAATAGCTCAGCATTGACGTTTGATTCCACAAACTATTCAAACAGCAATCTTCTGGGTGCAAAGTCCTGTGTTTGTTTGACTCATTCACCCACCCCCTCCGCCTCCATGTGTGGACATCTGTGGACTTTGATGAGAAACATTTTTGTGATGCATCAAGAACAAACGTAATTCAGGAGAAAATTAGTTTCCCTGCAAATGTAATTGACTATGTTAAAAATACTCCATGTCATTTTTTTGGAGACCAGGCTGGTCTCTTTATGGACCTCACTTTGTGCATGGGGAGGTATAGATGCTTTTCCCTCCACAGACAAACAGAGATAATCTATGTAAAACTAACCATTAAGTCTCCCATTAAACCATTACAGTGGGACAGTGAGCCAGTATCTCAATACCAGGACTCTGAAACTGACCTTTTTCCATTGATGGAATTTGACATTTTAAAAGTCATGTCAAGTAATGTATTTAAGTACAAACTCAAGGTATTTTGTGCTTCTCTCTACTCCACTCTCCAGGTGTGTGAAGGATAAAGTTTTCGGTTATGTACTGAGAAAATTCTCCTGCTTCTTAAGCTAAATAAACTCTTTAGAAAGCCTTTGGATGAGCTGGAAAATGCATCATTACAAAGCTAACAAAATTTTTTGACACCATGAAAATTTTAATCTTTAGAGATATGTGCTTCTCATAGGACAGCAACATCACAAACATATGATGATCTTATAGAATATGAGGCATTGTTGTTGATTTAACTACCCAACAGTATATAAAGGAGTTAAGCTTAGTACAATCTGAAACATCTATGCAGTAAAATGCAACATACACATTAATGCAGCAATAGAACATAAACACTGACCGGAAACGCTTCATACTTTAAGTGCATTTTGCTCATAATATTAAAAAACATTTAGAGGTTTAGAATAAGGTTTAGAATGTTTGACTTTTTCTTGTAAGAGGGTATTTTCATAATGTATTCATACTTTTACTTGAGCAAAGGATCTGAATACTTCTTCAACAACTTTTATTTGACAGCAGACATTTTTTACCTAAAGCACGAAAACACAGAAGGAACTACTAACAATAACGATGCCTCTATTCCATTAAGTGTACCAAGAGGCCTCTCCAGTGAGCCTGCATTATCCTTAACCGATTATCCGAACTTCGGTTAAAGGGGTCTGGAGCTGATCCCAGCTGACATTGAGCGAGAGGTGGGACCCTGGACAGGTCTCCAGACTATCACAGGGCTGACACATATAGAGCCAGACAACTGTTCATGCTCTCATTCAGTCCTAAGGGCAATTTAGAGTCACCAGTTAACTCTAAGCTGCATGAATTTGGATTGTGGTAGGAAGCAGGAGAAGAAGAAGAACCTACACTGACACTGGGAGAACATGCAAACTCCACACAGAGGAGCTGCAAGCCAGATTCAAATTTGCGACCCTCTTGCCACCATTACAGCAATGTTATAATTGATAACCTGATATTTTCCTGCTTGGTCTGCATGGGTGCTGTGAAAAAAGTCAACTTAAGCAGCATCATTAATTGTATTATTTACACAGTTGCTTTTCCTACTGTGACATGTGAAATGTTTTCTGTGAAAAAAGGACCCTTTCTATGTTGCTGCTATAAGATTTTCCCTAATTGGACCTAAGGGGCCTATTCCATGAAAAAGCCCCAGACCAGAAGTATGTGTAAGTATGTGGACGGAAATTTCCACATACACTTAGAGGGCTTAGAGAATATGTCTCTTTCTCTTCTCGTTCAATGCAACTCATTTTAATATACTTTAATGGTATGTGTGTCAATCAAACAGTATTGTGAGAGATTAAATGACAATGTAGGAAATAATGGAGTATTATAATAATAATCTCCTCCTCTATCGCCTCCTCTCCCTGTCTGTTTGAATCATGAAGTGAGAAGAAAGGTACTGAACTAGAGAGAGACTCAGGTGTGTCTAAATCTTTAATTGGATTTCTTGTAATCTCTATTCTTCAGTGAAACGAAACATTTGGGTTTGGTTGGTTTTTTTTTTACTCAACTCCAGTAACGGCTTTAGGCCATTTGAGCAAAAAGGAAACAATGATGTTGTGTGTGAAGATGTTTTATATGAACTTTGTATGTGTAGGTGTACTCATGGATATGTAGGTGTATGTGAGTGAATTTGTTTTGAACATGGCTCTGTATGTGTGTGTGTTTGAGAGAGAGAGAGGGAGAGAGAGAGAGAGAGAGAGAGAGAGAGAGAGAGAGAGAGAGAGAGAGGAGGGTGTGTGTGTGTGTGTGTGTGTGAGTGTGTGTGAGTGTGTTATCTTGCAAAGCAGACGTTTTGGAGCATAGCTGTGACTATAAGGTCAGTGTGAGTCCTGTGTTTTAGCCCCAGGATGAAACGCTAATAGCAGAGTAATGACAGAGAGGGAAACTGCAAACAGGAGATAAGGCAGACAGAAACAAAATGGCCATCGCTGAGAGGGCTGATTACAGAGCCAGCCAGCAGGCATAAGAGAGAAAAAGAAGCTAAACAGAGAGAGAGATGCAGAAGAGGGTGGGAGACAATGCAGGATGAGCCATGTAGAAAATGAATGGATGGCTGTTCTGACCCCTAGACTCCTGTAAGACGCATTCAAATGATTCCCAGTGAATTGTGAGAAGGTGACCCTGCCTTCTCTGTGACCCAAAAAAGAACAAAAATCACTTTTATTATGATGTAAAAGTCCAATGAGATTAAAGAGATAGAAATTTAGCTGCCTTTCTGAACTGGTATAAGATACCTGAAGGGCTTGTGTGCTATCTAACTGCATGCAGCTGTACTTTCCCATTTCATTTACCATTCACATTTTATGGCATCTGTTTTTCCCATGATCGGAAATCTAGAGTCCCAAGTTTTAAGTCAGGGGACAGTACAGGATGTCTTTGATCTGTAGCTGCGGAGCCAGAGTCACATGAAACATGTTAAAGCTTTTATGGAGAGCCTTTGTATTTATGCTCCGGGAATAAACATACAAACAATGAAGAAAGACTGTTAGAGAGATTGCTGCTGATATAACATAGTCACTGGAATGTACTGTATGAATTAACCGATGGCCATATACTGCAGATCTTTAGGTCATGGTGTTTGTTCTCCCCCTTGTGGAGATTACTGCACATTACACCAAACAGGAATTTTGGAGTGGTGAGTTAACTATAAAGCACACGACTATTATTCAGATGAAACATGACTCCAAATCAAATGCATGTGAACAAAATTTATAAGATTTAAATTTTAAACAACTCCTCTTGCTTTCCCTCTCCATGTATGTCAGAATGAAGGGTAAGCTGCAGTAGATTTTCTGCAGAGGAGCAGTGCTTTTGATCAAAATGTCTTCTCAATCTATATGCATGACTGTGACTAATGCCATAAACTTGTAGACTTGTAAACTTGCTTAGTCTTCCTATATATGCAGCACTTTAAATTGCATTGTAATCTAATACAACAGCCATGCAATGAATAAATAATGAGGTATATAATGTTCAGTATTTGTTCACACTGTGTCATGTGCCATGTGGGTTAATTTTGGAGCCTTTCTGATTGTTAAGAGGTCCTTTTTGTGTGTTTTTTTCCCAGACATTTACATACATGATTGGACAATATACTACTACTAAAAGTGATGGAATTTAATACTACAGCACAAAAGATCCCAGTGAGCTGAATTATCTAGCTGACACAGGGGATTTATCACATGGCTGTTGTAATGGATTGCATTACTGCTGCACCTAATTAACTAACTCGGAGTCAGCGTCTGCAAGGCTCTTACAACACTGACAGTGACAGAAAGATGAACAGTCCTGAAGTAACTTTACTAGATTATAATCTGTCTTCTGCAATCGGTCAGCATTTTTACAAATATTACCTCCAGAATTGCTCTCTGACAGATGTTAAGTTTTACTTATCTAGGTTTCCAGGGTGCTGCATTCTACAGGATTGTGAGGAATCAGTTTTGAGGACATTTTATTGAATGAATTGTGCATCTCAACACTTTTGTAACTTTTACTGTAAAAACTGCTTCTAAAAGTATATCATTCAACTAAAATATGAATAAAATAATTTGTGAAAACACAGTATATTTCATGTTCAAACTGATAATCTTGTTGCTTTCTGTTTATATCTACATTTTACACAGTGTCCCAACTTTTTTGGAACCAGGGTTGATGAAGAGATCTTCACACTTGAGTAGACAACTGTAAAAATCAACATATCACTGTTTACTTGAACACATATTTTCAAAAAGCGTACGAAAACTCATTCCCTTATAACGTTATATAACCTGTAACAATTATATTGCAAAACATGCTTTGCATTTGTAGGGGTAACTGGTTCAGATACACATTGCCTCCATTAGGGGTACCAAAATATTTAGAGGTAAAAGCTAATTTAGGTCAATTTTGCTATCGGAAATTGACTAAATTAATATTTAATACTTTAAATGAATTAAAGTTACTCGATGGGGCACCACCTATTCACTTAGGAATAGGAAAAGATAGCAAATCATAGTTAATCAGTCTCATAAAGTTAACAAATTATCAATTTGGAACATTGATTATTAATTATGAATATAATTATAATCGAATTACCTTATTAATATTTAGTAACGGTTGAAGGAATTTTGAGTTCTTTCCATAGCAGAGGTTAGCAAATCATTCATTCATGTGCAACATTAAAGGGAGGAGCATATCAATCCAAAAACATATTTATTCTAAATAAAGCAAAGCAAACAGAACACACAATAACTAATCTAAAAGACTATTTACAGTGGAAATGTAGGTGAGAATGTGTAACAACATGTAGGTAAGAATGTGTAACAAAATGGCTGCCGAAAGGCGGTCATTTAAATAAATCAAAATGGCGGAAGCCCTTTTGTTCTTGGAGAACAATAGACCATGCGGTCTTGAAGGTCTATGTGTTGTGGGAAGCCAGATTAAAGGTATATTTCATGTGGATTAGTGTGTGAGCAAATCAAATGAGTCATAGTTAAATTACATGTACAACTTGAGATATGTAGAGCAACATTAATCATACAACTTCAAGTGATCTAACTACACAAAATATCCAACAAATATACTTAAACACACAACAGATCAACACCATTGATTAAAGCTTAACAAACTTGTTCTTGCTTACTAACTGCCCAGTACTGTACCACAGAGTCCAGAGTTGAAAGAGAAGCAGAAATCCTTTTGGAGAAGAATCTGGTTCCTGGTTGGGTTTTGGTGGTTGTAGCGCTGGTTGCTGTTGGCTCCAGAAGCTTGGTGAGGGTCTCTGTGATTATGTCCAGTATAGATCACAGGCAGGAAACTTAGAAGCGTGGTGGTGGGCCCACTTGGTTTGGGTTTTCACCGGCCTTCCCTTAGAGCTGGAGACAAAGGAGCCTGGTCTTCCTCCTGGAAGATCAGACCAGGACAGCAGACATGTTGTTCCTCAGGGAGTTGAGAAGAGAAGAGAAGGGATGGCTGCAGGACACTTTTGTGTCTCAACCTGGAAGTTGTATTTCCTGTTGGTATCAGCCAATGAGACGCATTTAGGTATCTCCAGATACCTGTGGGGGTGGGGGTCGTTTGTCTTTGTTTGGAGGGGGACAAAGAACGACCTCCATCTTGAAGCATGAAGAGAATTTGTTGACAATTCTCACTGAATTCAGTCTTTAATCCAAATGAATCTTCTGGAATAGCTGTGAGCCCTACACATTCATATCTTTATCTTTTAACCCATAAGAACCCAGTAATCCTTAAAGGAACATTATGGGGGATATACCACAGATCAAGTGGACCACATAGAACACATTTATGATGTTTTAAAAAAAGAAATCCTACCCCTAAAGATCAAAGATCTGTGATGTGACATAAACGTTACATTGGGCATTTATGGTATTTATGTTTATAATATTTATTTTAAAATAAAAAATCGACACATTTTCTGCTTACAGAGACACACATTTGCCTTTTTCTTTGCATCTCCACAACATTTATCAAAATTGTGACATTAATAGTGCTGTTTAACAACAAATTATTTTTCAGATTTGTTCTTAAGTAGCATAATAATAATAATAATAATAATAATTAATAAATAAAAACAAATAACCACTTGCCTTTTTGTTTGCATCTCCATAACATATATCAAAATTGTGACTTTAATTTGTTCAGGAAATATGGTCGAAACAAGTTAAATGCAATACAGGACACCCTGTTAACGGATTAGAATTGTTAAATGGGTTTAAACTTAGCCTCGTAACAAAAATAAGGTTTTTGAAATTAGCTACTTTTTCACATTTCTGTTTCCAGTCACACACACATTTTGGAGAAGTCACTTCTTGTCAAAGTCACATGACCACCACAACAGGGTGTTGAGTATGTGTCGCTTATAGATTTTGTGAGTTAATGTGAAGCATAAAGCTGAATATCGGATATTCTAGAAGATTTAAAGTGTTTGTTACACGGATGTCACCATGGGTTGTTATGGGTCAAAATCTTGGGGCAATGTTCGAAATACATGTTACATTTTTTGTATTCAATGTTTTTTTTTTTTGGATGTGAGTCTAGACAGCTGATTGCCCAACAACAACCACACTGCAACTCCAACCTGATCCTGCATGTTTACACACCACAGCCAAGGGATCAGACACATCTTAATGAGGGATTTAGTCAAGCCCTTTTAGCAAAACAAAAATTGTGGTCATTTTCTGTCTGGATTCTTATACTACCCTCATTACTCCTGACACAAATTATCCAGTTGCTCCATCGAGAAGGCTGCAAACTTGACTTGTTAAACCCTGTCCAAATCCTGCACGTCATCCATCTCTAATGGTCAGCTCTGTATGCTAGAGCACATAGATTTATTTATATTCTACCACTACCAGAAGCTTGGCTGTCCGTTCACTGTGCTGACCAGGTCATCACTTCACACTGTCGTGACTACTGAAACTCCTGGCTTCCCAACTGCATAAACAGCCTTCCTAGAACAGAAAATTCACTCCTTGCCTTCTGTCAGAGAACACTCACCTTCTGTATCCTATAGAAAATATGCCTTCTGAATGAATGATTTCTCTTCTTGATATTCTTGCCAGAGCTCTCTCTAAAATCCCTTCTCAGATACTAACTCCATATACATACATTGACCAGTTTATTAGACACACCAAGCTAAGATAATGCAGTCTAATAAAACAGCCTAACTTTAGTTCAACTTATTTATAGATCAATAAAGGTAGAGAAATTATAGAAATACATCTCAGTATAGTATTACACAATTATACGGCATCACAAACTGCAGCCCAGAAAATTATCATAGAGTTGAATCAACACCTCTCTGAAACAGTCTAAACAAAAACAGAACAGCATAACCTTCATGAAGGATTTATTGCCGACTTGTATTAGACTGCATTAGCTGAACCTTCAGCCAGGGTCATGCTGAAGATGGCAGACATGATATGAAAGTTTAAAACCTTATTTTTCACCCTGCATTTCTTAAACTCTTTGATATGCATTTCACACATCTCACCTTTATTCCCATGAAGTTGGAATAAAACATGTCTACCTCTTTCTATGAAATGATTGTGACAGTGTGATTTATTCTTGACAGATAAAGTGGATATCTTCTCAAAAATTAATCCATCTCTTCCAAACATATCACAATGAAAATGAAACCACAATTAACAGAGGACTGTGTTTGAAAACAAAATTATTCCAACCTTATGGGCTACCGTGCGTTATGTTGAGTCAACAACATTTCTATATTATAATGAAATACAATACAAATGACTTTTTTTCTTTCCAGCAGTGTGGCTCAACTGCAATGATGTTATATGATTTACTCACTTATTTTGAAATGTCTAGATCATGGTGTGAATCCCATTACAGAACTCCAGTGTAAGCTCTTTTGAATAAAGTGAGTGACATGATTTATTATTATTTATTTCTGCATGTGGAATTTATTTATTATATTTTTGTTTGTATCCAGCCCCTGTAAACCCTGACTGAACTCTACATTGAAAGAGGACTGAACAGAGATCTTTTTTTACTTTAATTTTTTTTCAAGTTCCCTTTTTCCAACATCAAAAACAAATATACAAACAGTACAGGGAGAAAAAAAAACAAACAGTAATTAAATAAATAATAATAATAAGGATAAAAACGACCTGCCAGTTCATAGAGTGCATGTACAAATCAGTCTACAATTAAAATTGTGGTAAATAAAACTTATTTTTGAAGCAAACACAAGAGAGAACAGGATAGCACAGTAAAATAAAAAATGATAAATAATAACAATAATAATAATAATAACTTTATTTATATAGCACCTTTTAAAAACAGCAGTTTACAAAGTGTTTTGACAGAGAGCACTTAATTACAATGAGAGGTGAGGCTAAAAACAATTCACATTAAATCTTAAATCTTTTTAAACATTAAAAGAAAAACAATAAAAGACAGAGCAGCAACAATCACAAAACATTCTCAGATGTCTGTGTTGTTCCCATGGCTGCATGAACCCAGTGACAGTTTAACCATATTTTAAAAATCTAGTTATTCAAATTGAAACTTTCTTAGCAATAGGCCCCTGGGCATGTGTGTGTGCCTAGGGGCCTTTTGTATCATAATCCCCCCATGATGCTAATCACCCTTCACACATCAGTAGTGTTGTAGAGAAGAGGTGAGGGAAGGACTCACTGTGTGTAAATGCTGCCAGGCCTCATATGGATTCTCCATCTGGGAACTGCTGCGGGTCATCACTGAAAAAAAGGAGGAAAAAAACCCAACAACATACATACAGTCATGGAAAAAATGATTAGACCACCCTTTTCTTCATTTTTTTGTTCATTTTAATGCCTGGTACGACTGAAGGTACATTTGTTTGGAGAAATATAATAAACAAAAATAGCTCATAAGGGTTTAATTTATGAGCTGATATAGCCAGTAACTAAAATCATTACCAAGAAAACCATGGGAAATGGCTTGATATCTGCTCTTAAATTAATGTCTTATGAGCTATTTTTGTTGTTATAATTATATTTATCCACACAAATGTACCTTTAGTTGTACCAGGCATTAAAGTGAACAAGAAATTGAAGAAAACAAGGGTGGTCTAATCGTTTTTTCCATGACTGTAGAAGACACAGTTAAGAGCTCACTTTAGGTTATTTCACTTGTAGTATTATTGTTTGTCCACTAGGGAGCAGAAAATAACTCATATAGAAGCAGAGTCCTCCCGGTTCAGTCCACAAAACAAAAAATGATCCAAAGATATCTAGACCCTTTATTCTCCAAGTATTGTCCATCTATTTTATTGTTGTTCTGCTGCTTCCAGTGCTTTATATTCCCAGTTTAAATCAGTTTTATTCCTTATAGACAAGCACAAACTATTTATTTAGTAAGTTTATGATGAATTAGCAGTTTTCCTCCTAAACTAAAGCAGAACATTTGCCTCGTGTGTCAGTTTTACTGCCGAGCCCCGCACAATCCAAACTCCCTCTGCTCCCTCATCTTTGCCCATTTTTCTTCCATCTCTCTCTTTGTTTACAGTCTCCTTGCCTGTTCTCCTCCCAGCTCTCTCAGCAGCTTTGGACTTCTCTAAAAATATGCAAGTCGTAGCACCCCCACTGTCCCCCTCTCTTTTTCTTTTGTCACAAACACACACACACCAACACACAGACAGACACACACCATGACCACCACAACTCTCCACGGGAGAGTTCTGTCATGCTCTGTAGATTGGGTGTCCCAGGGTGATTAACTATTGATATGGGGCTCAGGTAACACACCTGATATCTGGGGACAGCGAGAAAGGAAGGGCGGGGGAGAGGGATGGAGGGAGGGAGGGGGCAGGGAGAAAGAGAGTAAGAAAGAGAGGGGGAGAGAAAAGTGAGAGTGAAAAAGAGGGAAATAGTGTGTCCAAGTGGGAAAAAGTAGTTAATAGACCTATTGCGAGAAAGCAGTCACATACATTCGAAATCTACATACAGCCGTGTTTTTGGATTGGATGGCTGAGTGGAAGCTCTGGCCCAGCAGCCAATAGCACAGCAGCGTATTGTGATGACTCAGGGCATAGCTGAGGAAATGAGATGCAGAGGGCAGCAAATGTATCGAAAGAGATGAACAGTGTGTGTGTGTGTGTGTGTGTGTGTGTGTGTGTGTGTGGAGGGCTGATGCATAAACAAATGGATCACTGTTTGAGAAGAAACATCCATTTGTGTTTAACTACACACATCGTGGCCCTGCTCTCCAACCCCCAATCACAAAATTAGGCAAATGAGCATTCCCTTCAGTTAATTCATGTGTGCATGTGTGTTTACCATGTAAACAGACCTCCCTCTTTGTGTGACAGTCAAGTCCCTATGTCAGCATAATTACAATGAACTCTGTGTCACTTAAACCCTTTATCTCCACCCCTTGTCTGCCTGATAAGCATCTGTTCTGTCTTGACTGTTTGTTGGTAGGGGTGTTAACCTAACAGCCCCTCTCCCAACATTCCCTGCAGGGAAACTGTTAAAACAGCTTTTTCACTTCATACCTACGCAGTACAGGGTGACAGGGTGTGTATAATATGCCTTGTGTGGTATCAAATAAAAACGTATGAGTCTGTGGATGAATCAAGACGATGCTATCCATAACACTGTCCTCACTATTGTCAGCTGCTATTGTTTGAACAATTAAGGGCATTTTTGTCAACCTAGAAAATACAACACACACGCATGCACGCACGCACGCACGCAGGCAGACGCACACACACACACACACACACACACACACACACACACACAAAGACTTGTGCAAGCACAGAGGACCGGTGCAGATGGTGTAATAATGTGGCTCAGCACAACAGTTTGCTGTGGATAGCTAATTATCTTGCTGATCATAAAGATATATCACAAAGCATTTTGCCAATATGGTTTTAGTAGAACAGAATGCTGAATTCCAGCACCATCAGGAACTTTATCTTCCAGCCCTCTCTGTCATCAATCTTTTAGAAGTGTGTGCACACACACACACACACACACACACACACTCACACACACACACAAACACAAACACACAGGCACAAGACGCGTGGGTGAGGTAGAAAGAAAGATAGATATATAGAAGCATGCATTTATTTGTTACAGTTTCTATTGCATTGTATTGCATTGTAAACTGAATATTTGTTGCTCGGACCAAGGACGCACCATGGTAAACTGTGATGGGCATTTTATAAGTAGTTTCTGCAGACATAATTAATCAATTAATTGCTGAATGAATAAATACATAAATAATGAAAAAAAGTTAGTTGCAGCTGTAGAGTATTCTGTTATATTGTTATTCTATTGCCTCTATTTTAGGGCTTCTATTCATTTATTTAAAAAAAGTTGATTTTAAGGACATTTACATTGTGAAGAAAAGGAAGATATTGGGACCGGCTTTTGAGATTAGTGTCTGTTGCTTTTAGTATGTAGGATGTCCTTGGTTTTTGTAGTTTATTTTTGTTATAATCTTATTAATTTAATGAGTCTGTTCATGTTATGTTTGGTAGTCAACTTACTTTGACATCAGGGGCCATATTGGAAATAAGTGATAATAATAATTTACACTAATAATTTACATTTACAGATAAGTATTTAAGCTCAACCCTCAGAGCTTAGAGGCAATGTACCCCAAATCTAGTCACTATTCATGATTAATTATTAATTTGATCAAATAAATATGATGAGAGAAAGGTCAAGGTTGGTTGACCTCCTTTATCAGCCAGACTAACCTAAAGGTAACCGTGCATCCATCCAAACTGATAAGTATAAACACACATGAAGTCACCTGTAACAGAGTAAAGGTACCTGTATGGGCCGATACTCCGCACTCCACCCTTATTGTGCTTTACTCAACCAACCGCAGGTTTTTTTCCCCTCTGCCGCTCCCTTCCTTTCCATCTCGCAACACTAGTCCCGCCTTTCACCGCCCCTGTGAGAGGGACTGGGAGTTTAATGTTCCCTCTGCACGTCTTCGATACCCGGGGACGCATTTTACTTTGCTGCCATTTTCCCCTCACCACTTTTTTGTGTTTTACCTCCCCGACACTTTAAATTGCCTTCAAGAAAATCCGAACAACTGCAGTTTCACCTCCTCCCCACCTCACCTCTCCCAAGCAACATTCAAGCCACAAGGTAAGGCCAACTCAGGCAAGCAAAGTGCGTGACACAACAGGTGTCGCGTAACCTCATCCTGGGTTACTCATAAAAACTTATTTCACTCGTTTTATTTCACGTTATAGTTGTACAAAGTTATTTGATATGGTTGTAGATGACAGCGGTTAACCGTGTTGTATGGTTGTTTTCTTTACTGATTGCTCAGGTGCGACGGTCGAAACCTCCTGAGACACAGGTGTAACCAGATTGCTGTGTTGCGTTCAATGCCTCTGCGAATTATCTCGAACCGAAAACGCCACCTCGGGCGATGACTAAGTTATCATGATGTATTTTTGAATTCACTAGTGGATTGAATCCGGTATTATGTATATATATATGTATATATATATATATATATATATATATATATATATATATATATATGCCTATATACACACACTGGTAGTTTTTAATGCATTTTTATTGCCCACAGTTTTACTTTGATATTTGTGGGTCATAACATAATTTTAAAAGTTTTTTAAATGCTAGTTTCGTTCTTCGGATTACCAGCTGTTGTTTTTTTTTACCCATGACATATTTCCGTCACACATTAGCCTACACTAATATAAAAGCAAACATTCGTAAAACACTCATAAAACACGATGCCGAGCTGTACTGGCATCTCGTTATCAGTTATTATAACGTTGTTATTAAGTTTTATTTAAAAACTTTACACAATTGCTTCATGATTCAGTAACAGCTGCTGGGAGGTTATAACTCCATGTCGAACCCCAAATGTCCGGTGGGCTATCCTAATATGACCTAAAAACTTTAAATCTCCCTCTTTTCCTACACACACCAGGGCACCTGTCCGGCCTGTTGTATCGAGCCAAAATGATCACCTGATGTTTAAAAGAAACAAAAAGCTGTTGCCAAACAGACCAACATCAGACTTACTTTGATGTTTGAGATTAATTGGCATTCTTAAACTGAACACTCAAACTGTGTGTTTGATGAGGTGTGCCTTTACCCGGAGCTAAACCTTATTATAAGGGATAAAAGATTAAACCCATGTAGACTGAGACAGGCTGCCACTCTTAAGAAATTGTATACTCAAGTATTAAGTTTGTCAATCCTAACTCCATCATAAATGTCAATCAAGGATGTTTAACTATAAATTGAACATATAATTTACTACTTTTTACCTGTACATTCCTGTTAGCAAGCAGGCTTCACATTCATTAGTGCTTCTTTATTTTCAGTGCATTTTGTTAATGAGATGCTGTTGATGGTTACTGGAAACCTTGCTGCTTTGTCTCAGTCCTTCGCTTTATTTGTTTATTTCTTACAGGCCTAACAACTGTTAACTCTTGGTAAGCCTGTCATACCTGTTCTTGTGTGTCGATGGCTGTAGCGTTGCGGATATAGAATGAGATTAAGACAGTAACAGGAAAGACAGTCTGTGTCATGAAAAGAAACGTGTCTGTTTAATCTGTATCCAACAGTATTGAAATTACTTTGTTAATGTAGGTTCCCCCTATTAAAAGGCTATTTAGCAATGATATTTCCATAGCTCATGGGAAGTGATCTTCTCAGAGGATATATCTACAAGTCGGCTATATCTATATCCGACATACACTTAAAATGCTGATTAGCTTTAAGCTATTAGGGCCTGCAGAGAGACCATGTTGCCATTATAAACAGTTACTCATGTGCCTTGGCATGGAAAGCTGAAGTGTTTTTTTCCCCACTTTAATTTTGTTTTCACCAACTTTCAAGATCTAAATGCTCTTGAACTAAGCTTAACTTATTTGCAAAGTGCTCTGGGCTCTACCTTTCACGTGAGATCCAGAAGTTATTCTTTTACAGATATCACACTTATGCTTAATTTAACCTTTTGTTATACTTTGAGCGAATATGCCCTGTAGAACCTGATAATATAATAAATTCCCTATCATGTAATAACCCTGATAATGTAATAAAAATCTGCACTTCATTGAAGTCCATTGAAAATGTAATAAAACCTGATAATGTAATAACCTCCCAATAATATAATAAAGTGCATTTCCCAGTAATGTAATACACGTTTTACCAAAAATGTAATAAAGTATAACATTAATGGGAGGTTATTACATTATCAGGTTAGCCTTCATTTGCAAATCCTGATAATGTAATAATTTAACAGCAGACCACCCATTACTTGGGTTCAAGTGGTGATACTGTGTAGGCAACACTAGCTCAAGAGCTCTTGACCAACAGGTCAAAGTTGAATGTTTATTAACTTTTGATGGTTAATGTTGTGAAGGAGTAGCAGTTTGGTTAGGTTTAGGAATGGCTAGTGGTTTGGGTTACTTTATTTCCATACGTAAATGTATGACATGGTTTCTCACCGTTGACTTTTAGTTTCCCACTGGACACAAACTGTCCTGTTTTTGTTTGACCCGTCCATCCACCCTTACCTTCCCCCTCCATGGACATTGCTGCTCTTAAACTGCATTTCTTGACTTCCTCTTTTGTCTTCGACATAATTACTACAGTCACTAGAGGTTGCAGTCCAACATTAAATGTTAATATGGCGCGTAAAAAGCTGCTCAAAAAGACCTAAGGGGGCGTTTTGGAGAGAAAACAGTTTCCGATGTATGTGTTTTTTTTCCGTTTTCATAATCAAAACCTTAATATCCTAGTCTTTCCAATCCTGGCCTTCAAGGGTTCCCATGTGGATTACAAACCTGAGCTCACAAGTTAATCATGCTCCATTTGAAAGATATGAGGCAAAATAAACCGCTTGGAATGACTTGTGTTTGCTTTAATACCAGTTCTTGGAAGTCACAGCTCCCCTCTCAGCAGGGAGCATTGAGCTAATGAACCCCCACTGTGGAAGCAGCAAGGCTGCTCCTCCTGCTGCGCTAAATCAAGAAAACGTTATCCCAGATTATGGTATTACAAAGTGATAATCACTGTATAATTACCTTCTCGTGTCACTGCTAATAGATGACAATAGCTTCCTGTGAAAGCTGTAATTGGTTTGATTTTTCAATAATACACAAATGAGAACTGCAGTACAATGCGATTCATTTGAGGTGATGGCAGAGATGTGGTTGTTGTTGAGGACATTTTGTTTGTTGAAGTCTAAGTGGTAGTTGTTTTTTTCACAGTTATTTATCTCTTAGGTATTTTGTACAAGATCTTTTTGAGTCTCAAGTTTAAACTGTCGGTATGAAGCAGGCCAGCATGGTAAAAATTCAGTGACCTGTATTACAACATGGGACGTGTTTGCATGCTCGCATATAATAGTCAAATTGATCTCCACAACAATGACTCTACCAAGGCCAATGGGACATCTATTCCCATTCCCAGAGATGGGAATTTGTTCTTCTGACTTTGGTGTATTGATGACTTCCACTTTACTTTGTAATGTGGAAAGAACATGGATTCTAGAAAAAAAGCTTAACTGTATTTTATTGCTCTGATTGTTAAAACAACACGTTGATAGCTGCTAAAGGAAAACTTGTTTGTTTATCCCCCCTGTGATTCAGATCTGCTACAAAGTTTTATGCAAATTGGGCCAGTCATTTTTCTGTAAGCCTCCGAACAGACTCCAAACTGTCCATAACTCACTCAATGCCAATTGGCAAATATTTAATTGTTTATCATATAGCTTTTATTGATATATTTTTTTGGGAAAAGGAAGGACAGTACAATTTATAGCAGATGCAGAGTATTGAGCAAAACTTAAAAGGAAATAGTTAATAGACTCACTAGTCATGTAAATGGCAAGTTTTGTAATATGGTGTGCATGCAGGTAGAGGCAGGCATTGATTATTGATTTTACTCAACCATAGGTTCAGACACTAGTAATATAGCTGTTGAAATTATGTCTCATATCGCATTATGTTATTGTATCTGTATCTTATCTGCATACCATAAAATATTATATTACAATAACAAGCTCTCCTTACAGCCATAAAAATTTTATTTATTATTATTATTATTATTTTTATGGCTTCTCCACTTTGTCTTTACCCCAATCACTCATATCCTTTAATTTTCTTAATCCAGATAATTTCTCAGCCCCTCCTGTGTGCAGGGTAACCAGACACCACTGTTAGTAAATTAAGTCATGACGCATCACAGTCCTGAGCAGACAGCGGCTGGTTTCTATAGTTACCGTCAACAGTCTGGGCCGAGAAGTGTCGCTGACGATATCCTCCTATTAGCTTAATGCTAAGGAAAATGGTGGCCGGCCACCTTGAGTCCCTTTCCTACCAGATCACCAGCTGTTTGTGGAGAGAAACTTCATATTGTGGACAAACAGGTGGCTGATGCACTACACAATCCTGTTCAGATGCTATCAGGAAATGGCCAGCAGAAACAATGCGGCCGTGCCATTTGATAGCCAATAGATTCAGACGTAAGGTAAAGAGATATTTTTCATCTGACGCTAAAGTGTGATGTGACACATACAGACGCAGAATCACATTTACACCTACATGCAGTTGACATTTCCTATTTCCATTATCTTTTGTCTTTAGACTGTAGATTAAATCTATGCAAATACAAGAACATTTAAACTTCACACAGGGAACACCCAGATTTGAGTTGAACCACAGACTCCCATTTTATTTATTTGCTTCACTAGGTGTAGCACATTTATGGCTGATTATAAACTGTGTGTGTAACAATTGTGCAAGTTGCGTCTGTATATGATTGATTTTATTAAAAAAATAAATAAAATAAAGGATAGGGGCTCCATGTAAAATTCTTTGAGAAATTATCAAGGGTTACACAATGAAGCTATAGTATTCTTGTTTCCACTGTGGTCCTTGATGGAAGCGGATACAGGGATAGCTGTCAGCCAAACTTTACAGCTCATACTTAAAAAAAACCTCTTGTTTGTCGTTGCTGTAGCCTTGTTTGAAGTTACGACCTGATAACCTGGAACACCATATCTAAATAGCTGTATACTCTCTCCAGCTTTAAAAGGAGATGGCAGGCTCCACATATTATGTAAATAGGTCAAGAAATTATTAATCTACTGCCACATTGTGTCATGTTATGTGTCGTTAAACATATGAGCCACTCATGTTGCTACACAAAGGCCTCCTTTTAGCTGTACGTATGTCCTGGTCCAAAGTCACAATCACACTTTTGCATAGGGAGGTGTCATTTATCATTTTATCTCAAAGGTCAGCACATTATTTAAGGTGACACCCTGGGAATAGAGAATATGGCTGAGTCATAGTAGATCAGAAAACCCCGGATATTTGATAGCTCTCCATCAAGAGGTTTCTAGTGTTGATGATTAATCCAAGTGAGAGGGAAAGCGTAGGCATATAGGGCACAGGCTATGACATGGTGGCATGATAATGGTTCTTTGTGTTTGTGTTTGTGAATAGAGCGGCCGGAGGTTTAGAATGACGTTGGTGCTACCCACACCATGTCAGTGACGGCTGTGCACAGAGTGAAAAGGGTGGAATCAAAATACATAGAAAGAAATTTTCTTAAAGTTAAAAGTTAATATTTAAGAAAGGTAAACTATTGGCAGGGAAAAAATTAACTACACAGCTATGAGCGTTTGAGCTTTGAGTCTCTCAATACTACTTCTCTATGCATGTTGGTTGAGGACAAGAACATTAATTTCCAGGCCTCGAGTTTGATGCATACGATGTAATATTTTCACCTATGTGAGACAGTTGCTTCCTTTCATTATGAATGATAAATAGTGGGCCAGATTGAGTAATGTTCATAGAGTAGTTAGACATTTAAGATGACAAACTAGACACAGTAAACAAGCTGTTCTTTATTTATTTATTTTTAAAACTTTTCTGAGTTCTGGTTACACTCCTTTCTGACCTGTGATTTTATGCCAGACTCGTTGTCTCCTTAAATATTTAATGTTTTCATTTCTCCAATGCAATAATAATTCAGGATGTGTCTATACCCGCAGAGCAACATTGATTAGTACCTGTATTATGTAGGGCTGCACAATTAATTGAATCTTAATTGCGATCATCAAGCTGGCTTCCCACAATTCAATGAACATGCACGAATGCAATATTAGAAAAGTCAGCTGCAAATGTGAAGTGCAGTAAACATATTTTGTCCTTTAAAATCAATGAATAATCATGATCTCAATAGAGTATTGTAAAAAAGTAATCTGATCATTTTGGCCATAATTGTGCAGCCTGAGTATTACAACGCTTCTTTTGAATACTTTCTTCTGTTTTTATTTTAATGTAAAGCATTAACATCATTCATTTCTTTGTAATTACAGCCATGCTACTACCCTCGTCACTACTACTCCTCCTCGGCCTCCTCTCCTGGAGTCCCAGTGCATCGTGGGCTGCAAAAGTGATCGTTGTCCCACCCATCATGTTTGAATCACACCTCTACATCTTCAAGACGCTGGCCACAGCTCTGCACCAGGAGGGCCATGAGACCCATTTTCTCATTTCAGAGGGTCGCGGGGTGCCGCCCTCCCCCTACTACCATTTACAGCGCTACCCAGGGATCTTTAACAGCACCACGGCTGACAATTTCCTCCAGTCCAAAGTCAGCAACATCTTCTCAGGGCGCCTCACATTTCTGGAACTGTTTGACATTCTTGACCACTACTCCCAGAACTGTGATGCTGTCGTTGGTAGCGTTGAGGTAATGACCCGTCTCAAGGAGGCCAAGTTTGACCTTCTGCTGGTGGACCCTAATGAAATGTGTGGCTTTGTGATCGCTCATATCCTCGGTGTGAAATATGCCGTGTTCAGCACAGGCCTGTGGTACCCTGCAGAGGCGGGCGCCCCAGCCCCGCTTTCATATGTTCCCGAATTCAACTCGCTGCTGACAGACCGCATGTCTCTGCTTCAGAGGATCACCAACACAGCTGTTTACCTGGTGCAGCGCTTTGGAGTCCATTATATTGCATTACCCAAGTATGACCGGATTATGAAGAAACACGGAGTGAAGCCGCAAGTGGCCATGGCTGATTTGGTGCAGGGCAGCCGGCTGTGGATGCTCTGCACTGATATGGCTCTGGAGTTCCCCAGGCCCACCCTGCCACATGTGGTGTACATAGGAGGCATCCTCACCAAGCCCCCCAACCCCCTTCCACAGGTATGTAGTGAGAACAGTGAGACAGAAAATAAGATTTAGTGTGCTCATGCAGGGTTTTACTTTTGAGAATATGTGTTTCCTTGAGTGTAGTAGTGGAATATATGGATAAAATCCTATTCCACAGTGTATGTTACTGTATATCACATTATAAATGGCAATCAAGTGAGAAATGTTATAAGGCTAAAGTAACCAGACAGAAATATCTGCTTTCTGGCTAATCCAGCTAATTTAATACCTGACATATCAAGGTACTTCATCACATTGATTCAAATCTCATATAAAATCCAATGTGGTCATAAATCAGTCCCGCTCGTTGAAATGAAACATTTCACACACTCTGAGAGGAAAGGGATAGTTACACCGCAGTATTAACCATATGGCAAAATCTATGATGGTTGACAAATTAATGGCAGTATGACTGGAACATAAAATGAGGGCTCTGTGCCGTTTGTAACAAAAGCGCTGCGATGCAATGGCTAAATCACGGGAGCAGAGTTTGCCTATGACATTATGCAAATATATGTGGTTCAAGGGCAAGATGCAAAGCCATATCTGTAGGTGTCATTGTGACTTCGGAGAGGTTTGTCCTGTTTGTATTACGCATAAGTACTGCAGTCAGAGCATTTACACATTTTTCTTTTTGTTCACCCATTAGCATCAGTCCACTTACAAACATGAATTTTTCAGGCCTTTCTCAGTTTGCATGTGTTCTGTGTGTACACACAAGATATTTAATATTTAAGCAACAGGAAGAGCTTGTTCTTTCCTCTGCTTTATTATTTAGCATGATTCTCTCAATTTTCTATCAGCTGTTTTAATTGATTAATGCATTTAAAATTTTACAAGTGGTAAATGTTCTAATATCCTATATCCCATTAGAGAGAAAAACAAAATGTCACTTTTCTCTCTGGTGAAGCCTTGGCTGAAGTGTGTAGAATGAAGCTCATTGTCACGTTTCTCGTCCAGTTATCTACCATCTCCTGTTTAGGGCTGCACGATTTGGAAAAGATGATTGCAATATTTTTTACAAATGTTGCAATATGGGATATCTTATAGACGTTCTAAAATATCGATGTAGTGTGTGGCTGATGTGTCTCGAGCTGTAATACTGACAGTGCCTTTGGAGCTAGCAGCTTATAATGCTAACAGTGCTCCTGCAACTGTGCAGAGTAGTGACAGTTAGCGAGTCAGCGGGACACACACCTTAGACAATAGTGGAGATAGTAACAGTGACGGCCCCCATTGGTTTGTGGACCCTGGTTTTGAAGCATGGAAATTTACATATTTATCACTGCCATCTTGGTTTATACCTGTTGCCATTTTGTTTTTTTGAAACTAGTGCATGTACAGAATGGATTGGGACCCAGAATGGCGCTGTTTCATCAGCTAACGCTTAAGATGGCTAGCATGCTTGGTTAGCAAATGGCTGTCGTTATTCAAAATGAAAAGCTGACGGTTATTTTAGTCCAACCGAGCGCTGAAAAATACATTTTTATGGGTAAATTGTAAAAGTTCCAAGACTTTGGTAGCGACCTGTCTATTAACAGGCTAGACCCACCTTAAAGCATACCCTGTTTTATCCTCTATTTTACTCTAAATGGAGCCATAATTTACAAAATGAACATTGTGCTGTTTTGAATAAGACTAGTGATTCAGACCATAAAGTTGTTAGGGAAAGTTTACTAAGTTATAAATAGAGTAACAAATAAATGTCAGCTCATTTTCCAATTTAGTTACATACTAACAAACGGACGTCTTTTTTGCAATGACTGGCCCTCTGCTGGTCATTAAAAAGAATGCAGGTTTGAGGCACTTTCCAGAGATTACTGCTTGGAGTATAGAACATGATTTGTAGGCCGGGTCATCTCTGCAGCACCACAATACAATATACATTTTACCTTCAATAGTTATAGCAATTGGATATTTCACTAGTCCATATTTTGATTTTGATAAAACTTTGAATAATTGTGCAACCCTACTTCTGTCTTAACAGTCTATGTCCGAGTTTCAGATTTTTTTGTGTCTGCACTTGCTTGTCCCCATTGTCTCCCCTATCATTGGTACCTCTTATTATCAATGCTGCTACAAAGCGACCCTTTATAGACGAAGCTGGGGTGAGGATGGGTTTGGGTTGAATGGATGCGGTAGATTTTGAGTAGAGAGGGAGGGGAGTCATGGAGAGCAGAGGCGAGCGGTGACGGGGGGTTATTGCAGCGTTTGGACGCCGAGAGCGCGGGCCGTCGGTATCTACTGTGGGGGGTTTTGGAATGCCACTCCAGCCAATAGGGAGCATTGTGCCGTGTTGTGTGGAGGGAGTTATAATGGAAGTGGAGGGAGAACGAGGCCATTGTTCTGGGCAGAGCTCTGGGGACACTGAGACTCTTTTATGGGGTCACTGAGGCTGCGTTGTAGGGACAGTAGGGCTGCGCTGCTGGGACACAGAGCCCAGTGTGCCCCTGATGTTGCTCCGTGCCAGGGCCAGCCTTAGCTGCCGCAGCTGGACCGTTAGCCTCCCTCCCTCTGCTTGTCCTCCAATTCTATCACTCCAATCACCCACTGTCAGTCCATACATCTTCACTTACCAGAAGCTACTCTACTATTAATATGGATATTTCCTTTGATTAATACCTAGAAGAGAACCAGGGCTAAAGGAGGAGGAGGATAATATTGTGTTCATTTTTCCAAAGGCATGTCATGTCCCTCATTTTCACTGCCTTGGTGTAGCTGATAGAAATTGATGAGTATGGCAGGCCTCCTTCATTTTCTCATGATTTAAGTACAGTGCTGTCATTTTAATGATCCAGCATTTTTTATTGATAGACCAAAGCTACATTATGTCACTGCATAACAGTCATTTATATATATAATAATAGAAGTGTCTAACAGCAAACAAACATGGACAACTTAGCTCTGTTGATATACTTTAATTTGTCATTAACTTGGTGAATCAAACTTCCACTGCCTATCAACTGTCAGGTTTGGGGCTATTTCTTCTGCAGCAAACAGTTGGAGGTTTGTTTCTAGAAAGACACGCTGCTGCTGAGTTTTCTTCAAACATCACATAAGAATTTTTTTTTCACCTTTTTTGTATTGAGTTGGCAGCAGAAACCTCAGATATCTAAAAACTTAGCATAGAATAACGAAACTGTCTGTGTGGTTAGATACCACTGAGCGTACAAGAGGAAATAAAGTGTGTTGTGATTGAGATGAAGAGGCCCGTTTAGGATGTAAGTGTGCTGTGAATTTTTAGATCACAGGAGAATATTTTAGAGTGGACTTTATTGTCAATATGTAGGATATTTGTTATGTATCTGATGGCTGGCTGCTTTATTGACTTTTGTGCATTTTTATGGTGTTCTGTAAATAATTGTTGATCAGCGGTGCTGCAAGTTCAAGACAAGAGAAGCAATAAAGTCTATTGTAATGCTGGTGCCATGATAAACAAACATTTGTGTGGTTTCCTATTGATTTCAAGGTAAAGCTCACACATTTATTTATTGGTATATTTTGAAGCAACTTGCAACAGGCAGCAATAAATTAAAATGCACATTCACTGATGTATAAAGTTTGACTGTAAAATACTATAGTTTTTCCTGCAGTGCTATTGAAAGGACAACTTATTCTATAAGTCAAAAACAGGATATTCTAGTGTCTCCCAGACTGGTGTTATGAAATAAGGCCATCTAGAAGATACTGCTCCATGCTCACTTTGTGGTCTATGGACATTTGACATTAACATTCTAATATGATGTATAAAGCAACACTGGACAGCAAATTGCAAAATACAAGCATAGCACATCCATACTTGGAATTCTGATGCATTAACTCTAATATATTTAACAGCTTCATGAAAAGGACATTCTGTGTCCTGCTTGATAAACTACGACTGAGCAGATTTTCTTTTGGTAAAATTTAATTGATTTGAAATTTAGCAGATTCAAGTAGTCAGCATGAAACTATACATTTTCAACCTGTACCAGCTTCAACAAGATGGTCACTAGAGATAGTCTGGGATGATGTCATTTTGTCTTTTCAAAATTTAAAAAATGTAAAGTGTGCTATATGTTCATTAGCTCATATTTTCTGTCTCTCTGTTTATTTGTATGTGTGTCTGTCAGCAGGATTACACAAAAAAAGTGGAATGATTGGAAACATAAATGCCCTATCAAGTCAGAACATAACATTGCGAGATAAAGCATGCCTTGACTAGGGTCACTAGAGTGCACTTCTAATTGTTAAACTTAATTTTCTATAGTTTAGTGCATTTTATGACATCTATAAACCTATAAATCCATTAGAACATGAAACGGAAAGCACTTGTAAAGATAAAGACACCAACAGTGATTGTTCAAGGTTTATGGCCATATATATATATATATATATATATGGCTGTTGATGCCAGCTATTTATAATGCATTGAAAGATAATCAGATATAAAGCTCATTATATCCATCTTATCCATCATTATATCCATTATATACATCTTTTTACACGGACAGAGAAACTCAAACTCTTTCTCTCATACTTCCACAGGATTTTGACGCATGGGTGAATGACACAGCGGAGCATGGTTTTGTGGTTGTGTCGTTTGGAGCTGGGGTCAAGTACCTTTCCCATGACATTGCTCACAAACTGGCCGGAGCCCTCGCCAGGTTGCCCCAGCGTGTCGTCTGGAGGTAAAGTATCTTTTTTCTCACTCATACTGGACACAGATCTCGGTGTGACAGATGTGAACATGATGTTCTAGTGAGTTTTAAGTCTTCTACATATCAGTTTATATGGTTTATAATCAGCTACACTTCATCTGTTCCATAACCCATAGTAAAATAAATGTGTTGTGACGGTCTGTGTCTTCAGGCCAAAGTCCATATTCCCACCTCAGTGTTTTATTTGAGGCCATCCTGATTAAACAAAGGTGGATTCTGATCCTTAAGAGACTTTGTTCTTCGCATTTTAATGGTAGAAAGACCTTTGCATTTGATTTGATTTAACAAAGTCAAACAAGATAATTTATTCAGAACATTTGAATACTTGAATATTCAATGTCTCACTCATAGCAAGCAGACAATTACCAACATGCTCATGCTGTGTGGTAGGTGTTACTGTTGGATACAGTGGTCTGACAACATGGTATTGTTGGTCATTTCGTGCAGCCACTGTATAAATACTGTCAGTATTTCCGCATTGCATGGGTTATAAACCACAAATTTAGATTTTTATGTCTTCAGGGAGAATAAGGTAATTTAAAAAAAAGATCTACAACTGATTCCACAAAAGTTGGGATGCTGTCTAAAAAGGAAATAATATGTAACAGAATGCTTTGGACTATATTTTTAATTAAAAACTGACAGAGGATATTATATGTTTATACTGATGCACTTTTCCCAACTATTTTTAACTCTTAAACTTTAACTGGATTGAGTAAGAGAGATAGGTGTGATTCAAATCTACTCTCTCGTAATCATTTACACAGAGTCCCACAGCAATTATCCACCGACTATGACCCGAGCAGGAAAACATGGAAAATAGGAGAAGGGCAAGTGGTGCTGGTAGAGGACTAAAAAAAAAGTGACTCCAAGTTCTGCGCTTAAAATTCCATTCATGAACCTGTTAATCCTTAACTCTTATCTCAGTATGTTTAAGAGTTTGTGATTCATTGACCACATTCATGCTCATTGTTTTTGCATCATTGTCATGCCATAGGTAACCAAAGACTAGTTAAATAGACATCTTAATTTAATGCCTTGTAGTTGTGTAATATGAGATAATAAAAATTGTTTATATAGTTCAATCTTTTCTGTGGAGTCCAATTAGGGATAAACTCCAGGAACAAAGCCTTTATCTTATGTACAAGTGTCTCCCAAACCATACTATATCTGGGTTAATGTTTGAACAGGTGCCTATGTGTGAAGGTTGGTTAAAGTCTTCACTTATACAAACACATTACACAGTTTACAATGATGTCATAACTGACAGGGTGGTTCTGTAATATTTTGTTAGGTGTGTCTGGCCTAGATAACTGCTGTTTTATAATGTTGCTGTCGTTGATCCCACACATGGCAAATAACAAAATGGAAAAAGTTGTATTCAAGGGGGACATATTTTGCTAGAACATGTAGATCATGTTTACATTCTTTAATGTCTAAAAAACACATTTATTTGTCTTATTCTTTTCATCTGAGGATACCTGTGTTTTATCCTCTGTCTGAAATAGTCTGTTTAAGCATCTGTCTCTTTAAGTTCCCTTTTGAAAAAACACAGTCTGCTCTGATTGGTCAATGGTTCTGGGTCTTCTGAATCTGTGCTCTCTGCGTCTCTGCACCATCATTGCAGCAGACCTATATATGGCATGATTGTGACATCACAACCTTTTGGAAGTCCCAACAGCTCGTTTAAAGGCATGAATATGGGCTGTGTGCAGTTCCCTGATAATTGAGCATTTAAATACTTTCACAGCATTTATATAGCACCTAGACCTGCTTTATAACCACAAAAGACATCTTACAGAACCTCACTTTATACAATATGGGACCTTTAAGTTCTAAGTTGCCCTTTGTTCAAGATGTCAAAGAGCGGTCCAAAGAGTCATCATGTGCTGTAAGTTAGAGAAGTGTTTGGACATGAGAAGAAAGCCATACTAAGGAGTGAAAGAGAATTTTGAGATTTTAAAATAAATAAATTAGAGGATGGTTTAAAGTTGATATAAAGAGGAGTAAATTAAGTATGTCTTTTAAAGGTTAAAGAGATGACGCTGATTTAGTCAGTTAGGTAATGAGTCTGCTGACGTACAGTTACTGGAATATCAGTCAACCATTAGATAGCTAAGAGGAAGAAAGGCCTAGGTGGAATATGACCTCTTTTACACAACCAAAGCAAAAAAAGTCACACACTTGAACTGTTCCCATTAAATAGAAAAGAATAGAAAAGAATATCTTTATTTTTCATTATGCAATTCATAACAAAATTAAGTGCAATACTCAGTGCAGGAGTATACAAATATGTACTATGTAAAAAACACATAGTATAAAACATAAATAAAACAGATAAAAGGGATTAAAAAAACGATGATAATTAAAAACAAACAATAAAAAGCGCATACATCCATGTCCACATACATACACCATTTCATGAATTACTTCATGTGATCATTTAATGCTGTAATCGCCTTTGCATAAAAGCTGTTTTTTAGTCTGTTTTGTATGTGTTTTCATTGTCCTGTACCGCCTGCATGAGGGTAAAAGTTCGAAAAAGGTGTGGCCAGGGTGGGATGAGTCATTGATAATGGTCTGGGCTCTTTTGAGGCAGCTGTAATTGTAAAATTCTTCCAGGGAGGGAGATTCCTCAGGAAGTAGAGTCTCTGCTGTGCTCTCTTTATGATCTCTCTAATGTTAGTGCTCCAGCCGAGGTCCCCCTGTATGTGTACACCCAGAAACTTAAAAACTGAGACCCCCTCCACGCAGTTCCCGCTGATGACAAGGGGCTGAATGTCAGTTTTATTTTTCCTGAAGTCATGAAAATGTATTTAGTAAAACTTATACCGACATTTGGACCTTGCCTTCATTAACTCAGTGCCTTTTTAGTGGCTGGACCTGGGCAGAGTCCCTGGTGTGATCTAAGAGGATCAGATCGTGGTTATCAGATAGCTTGCCAGGGTTATAGGCAAATGGTTCTGTGTGTTGTAATAAACAATGCTGGATTTGCCTTGGCATGCAACAGGTGTGCATAATAATGTGTGATAATTTGTCGTTTTATTCATGAACAACTCATGAACAAAATGCAGCAGTACCACTGGAAATCGTGGGGGCAGTGTAGCCTAAAGTTCAAGCAAGACATGACTATAGGACAGTATGGAGAAAATTTTAAAATGGCAGAACTTTGTGAGAAGATATTAGTTAAAAGGAATTCCTATGTTGGCATGTTACTTTTGGTGTCACAGAGAACGCTGCCTCTGCTTTTGTCTCGAGGCACATCATTAACGACTCCCCCACTGTCGTCATGTTCGATATCAGAAACTATTTAATCTAAACTGTACTGCCCTCTAGTGGATATATATCGCTTAAACGCAATCCATGTATGTGGGCAGTGACGGCTACATCGTTTGAAATGGAAGTAGCTGCTTTCGTAAGTAAAGTGAACAGAAATTAAGATGAAAAGTAAATTTGAATGTTGAAAAAATGACAAATCTCAAGTAGTGACCTTTCACAGTAAGGAACCAGACAATGACATGTAGGTATCCGACCAATTCTACAGGTGAAGTTATACAATTACTAGGCCTTCGGTGACGCCATATTTGCACACAAATATTCCAAAATTCTTTAGATATGTCAATATTCCAAGCTTGATACAGGTTGTTAAAACAGCAATTTCCATTGGGACATTCTGGATATTTTTCAAGTTTCACAAGCATTCTTTGGACATGTGTTTCCTGCAGTTTGCGACACCTTGCCTGTTTGCAGTCTGCTCTGTGCGTTGCTTTGGTTGTTGTACACAAACCAACTAGATAACAGTTTGAAACACTTTGGTAGAGATGCATGCTCAAAAGAAAAGCACATGTACTTTAAACATTATAGAAAGACTTGGATATCAACAGGTTTTTCGGTATGCACAAATATTGCAACGCTGACCTTTTCAAGAATGTGGATTAAAAAAAAGAAAGATACGTAACATTTATGTAAGAGTATGCACAGCTTCATAAAAACAAGAACATTGGTGGTATAAGCATAAGTGCAAAAACTGGAATAATTTGTGCATGTAGCCATGGTCAGTGATCTGAAACTTGTAGCCACAGGCAGGAGCCTCTTCTAAGCCCAAATACTTTTTATTTGAAATTGAATGGTAATCTGGCTTTCAGTTGCCCTTCCAAACTAATGGAAAAGGAAGAGGGCTGATGAGAGGGACAGGGACCAGGCCAAATGAATCGTGTCATTGATAATTGGCTCCATGAATGTAGGCTTTGATTGGCAGGACAGTGAATTGGTGCTTTGTTGAAAAGAGAAAGAGAGATGAAAGACTTTGGGTTGGGGAGGGAAGGAGACAGAGAAGAACGGATGGGGGTCGTAATGTTGCATGCATATGTATTGTGTGCTGCATTTGTTGGAAAATGCTTCCGCACACAACCACAAACACCAACAAACATACATACAATGCTGCACACATTCACCACCACCCGTTCAAGACAAGGGGTTGCAACCGAAAAGAGATCCACATTGAATTCCCCTTTTGTTCACTTTACGAATCATGTAAATTTTAGACTCAATTAATTCATTTAGCCTACTGTATATACATTCACTATACATACTCTGTGTCTGCATAATATGCATGTCCCTCATGCCAAGAAGTAGCACCAATGAAAGATCAACATGAAATACCTATAAGAAGTAGAAGACAGTATTTAAAGTACTAACACAAATAGTCGACAAGAGTAAAAGAAAAAAAGAGTAAAATACTTATACTTATCCATGTTGCTGCATGTTGTATTAGCAACACATTAGCCTCACACAGCTAGTGTAATAGCTAGCTTCGTTATTAACTGAGTGAGACCAGGTCAGTGTTTTGCAAGTCACAAGTAAGCCTAAGGTCCCAAGTCCTAAACTATGAGTTTTGAGTCCTGGACAAGTAATAATGTGCCCTAGCAGAGTAATAATAAGTTAAATTTATAAAAATCGTGATGCTCTCTTGTGTCCTTCTTAGCTTTCTATTTGATCAGTGTTGTCTTGCAAGGAATGACTAGCCTTACCATTTGTTGATTTAGGAAATTAAGGGAAATTTATTGACATGTTGTACACTTTTGGAATAATATTTTGAATCTTTGGGGAAAGATATCAGGTATTGTTTTAGTCAAAACGCTCTAGTCCAAGTGAAGCCATGAGTCACTGCTGTTGAATACTCCTGATAGTTACCCCCTCTCACCCCCAAATGTGATACAATGTGTTAACTAGTGAGCTTTAGAGGTTGTTGTAGGTGGAGTTTGTTGCCTTTAGACAGATCGAGGCTAGCCGTTTCCCCCAGGCTGTGTGCTAAGCTAACCAGCTGCAGACATCACAAGAGTGGTATCGATCCATTCTTTGAGTTCTCGGCAAGAAAACCAATAAGGGTATTATTCAGAATGTCAAAGTGTTCTTTTCGACAGGATTTTTTTAGACTTTTTGACTAGATTTGAATAAATTCAGATACGTCTGTTTCCTTTATAGTGAATTTGTCGGTGTTCAAACACTGTGATGACAGCATAATTTACTTTAAAAATATGTTAATCTCCTCATAATTTTATTTTTCCTTTCCTTAGGTTTTCTGGAGTTCCACCCAGTAACCTTGGCAACAACACCAAGCTTGTTGATTGGATGCCTCAGAATGACTTACTAGGTGAGTACATTTCAAGGATACCACATATTGTTAGGTGTACTTCACCTTCATAGTTATCTCATCAACAGTGACACTGGCTTACAGACTGCACTTTATTGCACCATATAAGCAGAAATGTATTTGTCTGGTGTGAGGCATGTTTTAACACAGCTGATGCTTCCTGCTTTTATACATGTTCCTATTGATGGTGTGGTCGACCAGGTTTTGTGTGGGTGGGTTCCTCCCTTACCTACTTATTAACCACACAGCGGGTAGATTGTGAATGTGTGTAAGCCACTTTGTGCCTGTCAGGAGTGAGGAATGTGTGCCAACAATCAGATGTTGACAGCATGCATTGTCTTCTGCATTGGTGTAAAAGCACCGTGGTTAGCCAACCCTGCAAATACATGATACCTGTCTTGCCTTCTGGTAAGTTCGTAAAAGGTATTTTAAGGGGGGACAATTCACCACAAAGCAATCAAACTTATCTTTTCTATTACTCAGTTGCACCAAAGTGCAAGTTATGGGCGTTTATCATTGATGGCCAAATGACCTACAGCATTAGCATTGCCTTCCAAATATAATAGCAAGGCATTATCCATACCAATACATTATTAGCTGATAATGGGAAATTTACATTATTATGCATTATTACAATTATTATATAGGTCCCTGATTAATTGGGGAGTTAAATTAGACTGTGGTTAAGATGAATTACACCTTTTTTAAATAGTTAAAATTAAGAAAGAGAAAGTAAAGCATTTACATTAAAGTTTCTCCCTTTCCTAAAACTACTGACTGATGTTTTTTTTAATCAATTATACTGTTAAAACGATACTCACACATACACACACAGGTCCTTTATCTCTTCCCATGTTCAAGTGGGACATTTACTGACTTTGCAGCAGTTTGTGGGCTCTACTTTATAAACTGTATATAATCTAACAAAATAAGTCGTGTCAAAACACAATTTATGGGGCGTTCCCGGTGGCACACCTGGTAGAGCGCATACCACAGAGGCCCAGTCCTCGTAAGCGGGCGGCCCGGGTTGGAATCCAGCTCGGAGCCCTTTCCAGCATGTCTTCCCCTCTGTCTCCCCCTTTCACTCTCAATATCTCTCCTATCAATAAAAGAGCTACAAAAATGCCCAAAAAAAATCTTAAAAAAAAAAACAAAAAAAAAAAACATAACTTATATAGATAACATCTCACATGTAGGGCTGGGCGATATGGACCAAAAGTCATATCCCGATATGTTTAGGCTCAATATCGATATACAACATATAAATCACGATATTTTTATTGCAAAGTAAGAGCAAACGTTTAGTCAAAGTCAAAGCCAAAAATGCCAAGTAGTTTTATTGAAACCGTTTATTTAAGTGAATATAAATACTGTATAACAGGAGTACCTTTTTTTAAAATCAAAGCTCCATAAAGTGTTCATTTAAATAAAAAAAAATGTTTTAATCTTAAATAAAAATAGCATATGAAATAAAATATGCCAATCTTTTTCTGAAATTAATATATTTTTATGAGAAAATAATAACGAACATTACAAAAGAACTAAATATGACAAACCCTGGTAAGGGCAGCATTTATATATAAAGAAAGGGGGAAAAAGAACTTTATCAATATATGCTATATGGTCTAATTCCATATCACATTTAAAACAATATCGATTTATCTTTTATATTGATATATCGCCCAGCCCTACTAACATGCTATCTAACATCTCTCATCCTTTGTGCCATTTAGGCCACGCCAACACAAGGGCCTTCCTGAGCCACGGTGGCCTGAACAGTATCTATGAGGCCATGTATCACGGGGTGCCGGTTGTAGGTGTGCCCCTGTTCGGAGACCACTATGACACCATGACTCGTGTGGCAGCCAAAGGTATGGGTGTCATGCTACACTGGAAGTACATGACCGAAGAAGACCTCTACACAGCTCTGACCAGCGTCATCAAAGAGACCAGGTTAGATTTCTGAGTCTTATCACACACACATGCTTATATATTATTGTTATTATTCATCAGTGCCATCTGGTGACCATAATTGGAATCAGCACTCTGACTTTTTATCTCTCTTTTCATATGGTTGTGCTCTCTAGCATGCTGAAAGATTGCCCGTAAAGATCTGTGTCCTTGTGTCTTTATATCCTCCTTTGTATGTCTTCCTGTAGGTACCGCAAGCAAGCACGTATCCTCTCCAACATTCACAAAGACCAGCCAGGCCATCCTGTGACCAGGGCCGTCTACTGGATCAGCTACATCCTACGTCATGATGGTGCCAACCACCTGCGCTCCACTGTATATGAGGTGTCCCCCTACCAGTACTTCCTGCTGGATGTGATTTTCACTGTAGGAGCTGCCGTGGCTCTGACTATCTTCGCCCTGCGACGGTTGGTACGACTGCTGAGCGGGAAGGCTGGGGACCAGAGCAGAGGTGGCGGCGTCACCAGGGATGATGGTAACATAGCTAATGGACATTGCCATAGCGAGAGCATGGCGAACGGGAAACACAAACGCAACGGCTCCTTAAGAAACGAGAAGAAGATTAATTAGTGTTTTGAATGGCCAAGAGGGACGAGGAAGAAGTTGCCCCGAGGACTCAGCTCTAGGTTTGGTTGAGTGGTTTTATAAAAGCTTTGAGAGAAGGCTGTTCTTAGGTCTGTGTCGAGAGGCAACTGCTACTCAGAGTGAGCAAGAGGCTGTAGGAGGATACACAATGCGTCGTGTGAGGACAGAGCAAGGCATCGGGTGCTCCAAATCTGTGTGTGTGTGTTTGAGGGTGTATGTGTATGTGTGCACTGAGGCGAATTTAACGAAAACTCTAACAAAAGCAGCTACCGCAATACAACACCAAATTGAAAAAGTAATTGAGGGTGAAACTAGGAAAGACACATTGGGAGGACATTGTTTCTTCATGTGCGTCATCTCTCCTGCGTGTTCTCTGTGGTCTTCCTGCCTTCCTGACCAGTGGAAGGATGATGAAGAGGGGAAATCCTGAGCGCCAACCCCTCATCCTCAGAACAAATCAAGAAAACGAAAACGGATAACTTTTGAAATAGTTAGGATTTAATGTTTTTAACTCTGCTTCTCCAAGTGTCTGGTCAACTGTAAATAGAGGACAAATCTATTTATTACTGTAAAAATGCATTTTAATGATGGAACTTTTTAACCTATCTTATTTTTAATTTATTTAATATATCAATGGTGTGATAGCATTATGGTAGATGTACACTCCCTCCTGTAAGCTAACATATGCACAACATATTTAATGTGTTATTCGCATAACATATTGATGAAACAAAAATCCACAAAGACAGCTGATAAAGGTCTGTGCTTTCTGCAGATGCATTATCCACATTATTCACGGTGGTCTTGTTTTCAAACCAACCAGGTTGTTGAAAATATTTAAAATTTCTCCCTTTTCACATGGTAGTGCCATCCTGTGACTGCACTTAGCTGCGCTGCGTTCCCATTGTCTCTTGACTGACAATTTGTTCTGATAGAGAACAAGCGAACTGTGTTTGGCTCATCGGTGTGAAAAGGGTGATCGTGTTATCATCAAAAGATGACTACAGAGAATACTGTGGATAGGCAGATCAGAAAAGTGCTCATGCAGTCAGGTGATCAGTGATGACTCAGAGCATTATTGATTTATCATTACTTGCCTCGTCGGGCCCGTATCTTCATCCTGCAGCCCTCATCTATTTGTTAATCAGTAAGAATTCATCACGTGACTGCCATTTTTAGCGCTACACTTGATTCTGTACGTCATTCCTTTATGATTCATTCGATGGATAATTTCTAACATACTATATGTTGCAAATGCTCGTTTTAATTTCCACAGTTCAGGTAAAAATCCATTCAGTGCTTCTCTTCTGCAAGGTAAAGTCTGTTTAGTTATTGAGGTTCATGTACAAACTGCGTCAACCTTATGCAATTATATTTACTTTGAGTGCGAATGATTCACATTCTGTATGTGGCCTTTTATAATGCAAATATAATGCTTGAATGCATGTGTATGTGTGCTGTTTCAGTGTCTGTGTGTTAAAGATGACTGAGTGTTTGGATGAAACAAGACAAATGATGTTTGTTTTAGCCCATTCATGTAAAAACAACCATTGGCTTTTTTTTGTCACACTAAGTGCATGCTGGGGCTGGGCTATATGGCCAAAATCTTCTATCATCATATATCATCATATTTGAATATATAGCATTGTTTCTGCTTATTTTTTGTATATTTCATGTTAAGCAAAACAGTCCTTAGTGCTTGGTTGGCTCCAGCTTCGTTCCTATGTGCATGGATCAGAACGTCGTCCAAATGATGTAAATATTGCTGTAAGGCAGTTTGGCTGCTGATTTATCAATATCACAATAGAAACATTGTAGAAAAATATGTACGTTAGAGATGTTTCTATTGTTTTGATGATCTATTTCGTCATATCGCCCAGCCCCAGTGTATGTCCATGCAATAGATTCTTTAAGTTCTTTCAAGAAGACTAAAGTTGCCTTCTGTAGCTTTTTTTTATCATCTTATGTGTCAATCCACTTTATTTTCCTCTTGTTTCTCGGCCACAGTGTGCATTAATTCTTAATGTAGACGGAGGAAGGGTGTAAGGAGGGTGAAAGAGTGAGTTAGTTCCGACAACAATGGTGAACCCCGCTACTTCTACAGTGAATAATACTGTGTCAAAGTGACACTGATCCCTGCAGCGAAATTCTCTTTTCTTGAACCCCCGTAGAGGAGATCAAAGTACAGGGCGAGCTGGAAGAGGATCTTTGGAGTTTGCGGGGATTCGGTATCTTGCTAATGGACATTTCAGAAGGGCAGGTGCTCGTGGACATGGGACATAAAAATCTCATGAACATGAGACTGTTCAGTCTCTGTATTTTCCTTCATTTGCAGCAGCACATCCCAGACATCTACTTTTTTAAAGTTTCATATTGCAAAAGAGATTATTTACCAACTCACTAAACATGGACAATATAGCAATATATTTAAGTTGAACAGAATAAAATGCTATCACTTAACCTGTCAAAAGGTTGTTGAGGACTTAACATCCAACCGTAATGTATGTTTGCAAATCCTGTATGATAATTGAGAAAAGCTTCATGATTTTCCTTTCTCTATGAGCTACAATTACACTTGTACAGCCCAACCCAGCCCTGCTGCTGAAAACAGACTATTATACTTGAATCATCATCATCATCATCATCATTATCATCATCATCTGTAACAAGTTCAGCTGCTGGGTCTGGTATGTGGGCCTGCAGGTGCTACACAAGCTATGAACAGGGTCTGGAGAGAAACTCAAATATTTGTGAAGATACATGTTTTTTCTTTTTTTTTTTCAGTATTAATGTTGTAGTCCACATAGTTAGATGTCCACCCATCCTTTACTGTTTTGTTCCTGTACTTGCTCTGCAGTCTGACATGTCCCTGTTCTCGTGACGTTTGCATTTCATCAGCTTGAAGTTTTTCTTTATTCCGTCTTCATCCGTGCACTTCCAATTGTCCACCTCCTTGTCTAACTCTTGACTTCCTGATGTATTCACACTCGTTGTATTCTTGTCTTTTTCTTCTTCCTCCTCCTTCCCCCTTAAATATTACATGCCTCCTCTCACTCGCCTTTTTTAAACTTTCTTTTTACTTTTAAAATGACAAAGTCCTCAATTTCCCTGTCATGTGTGTCCATGTTGTAAATAGAACATTGTAAACAAAATACTAATGCTGAATAAAAATGACATATTTTGTTTGCAGAGATGAATGACACTTTTTTTCTCAAAAAAATCGCCATGGCATATTGAATTGTCTTTATTTTTAAATATACATTTAAAGAAGACAGATGAAACAGTGAATAGAAAGCAGAGAAAAAGTAGTAAAATCTAATTATTGGGGGTGTCACAAATATTCAAGTCCACAATTTGATTAGACCTTTGATAATAAGGTGATAATTTGATTCAATTATTGATTTTAACTATTTGTTTTTAGCACTGACAGCTATTTCATATAGATTATGGAGTCTTGTTACATAAAGATTGACAGATCGTGAGTTTTACACCCTGGCAACTGTCCTTTACATATACTACAGTTACATTTGTTTGGACAAATATAATGTAATGCAAATATAATTTAATTAAAGAGCTGATATCTAGACATTTTCCATGGTTTTCTTGATAATAACCAAAATCATTATTGAGAAAACCATGGAAAACCAAATTAAACTCTTATGAGCTATTTTTGTTGTTACCATTGTAACAAACAAATGTACCTTTAGTTGTACCAGGCATTAAAATGAACAATAAATTAAAGAAAACAAGGGTGGTGTAATAAGTTTTTCCATGACTGTATATATGGAGTGTACCACACTAAGCCATGTGGTCAAATGTAAATGATTTATTTAAAATGTAAAAACAACTTATTTTATGAGTCAATGAACACAACAAAGAGGAGGAATTAACCATTAACCATAAAGTATTTGCAGGGTGTTGGGGTAGATCATCAATCCTGCTTTTGATTTTCGATGACTGAAATTGAAAGCTTGAAATCCCTGGAAATTACTAAGTATGACCAGTAACATTTGCTACTCTTGTTGATAATTGGTAGTTGCCTGTTATCAGGGCCACTGTACTACAATATTGAACAGACAAGCGCCTGTTTTTGAGGCCTGACAAGGCGGATGTTGATTACAGCAGTCCATGCTGCCAGTCTCAGTTTGATAGGGGATATATTGGCTTTCTGTGGGGAATTGTTACCAGGCAGCAAAGAGGGTTTTGTAGGTATCAAATGGTAGAATCATCTAAAGTAGCCAACTGCACAGACACACCACACAAGCCGGGTTGGACAGATAGGGTTATCTAATGCTGTATGCTCGTGCTGAGTGAGGCTGGGGTAACAAAACACCCAGCCTGGTACCCTGCCTCGCTCACTGGCCCTGTTAATTATTCACACCGCCTGCAGGGGCCCACAGACCTCTCACACACTCTCTCTCTCTCTCTCTCTCTCTCTCTCCCTCTCTCTCTCTTTCTCTCTCTCTCTCTCTCTCTCTCTCTCTCTCTCTCTCTCTCTCTCTCTCTCTCTCACACACACAGTAACAGTCACAGTCAAAAGCATGCAGGTATGTTTAATTTACGCTCTTGAAGTTGTTTTCTTTTGTTGTCGCTGGTGGCCAAATCGGGCACTGTTCTGTTAACTGAGACAGGAAGGGGGGGGGAGAAATGGAGGGCAGGCTTCTGCTGATGAGGAATCTGATATCACAGAAAGCACAGTGGGCATCATTCACGACATCCTCCATTCATTCTCAGCCGCCCCTCCCTCCTCAGACCTTGTAAGTGCCTATTATGTACCTTTCCTCTCCACCTCAGCAGACAATCATCAGGAGCAATTAACCACTTTGTGTTGGACTAAGTGGGCTTACTGTATGGAGCAAGAGTCCTCCCTCTTTGCACAAGATCTAAGTGATGGATTTGCCAATAGGTTGACAACAGGGTGTGCTCTAATCTTCTGCACACTGACATCCAGTCTTCATGTGAGTGTAAGGCTGAGAGGATATAGAGGGGATTGCATGCGTACACTTCGCCCCGGATGTTGGAGTGAGCTTGTGTGTGTGTGAGCACAACACCTAAGGGTGTGTGCCACTTTTGAAATTGTTGACTTAGCATGTATGAGCGTGTATGAGCTTAAATGAGTGATGGCCTTCCTTCAGTGTTTATTCATCTCTGTCACCACACATACACACCGAGAGCTGTACCTATGGATATGCCCAGAAGCGTATCATATTTCTTTGCAAGTTATTTCAGAGGATTGAAAGACTTTCCCACCACTGCATCAACCCGGATCTAAACTGACCTTGACCGTGTATGTAATGGAAAAAGAGAGAAAGATCAATTAATTCAATGGATGTTCAGTTAAGCTGGTGAGATCACTGCAAGAGTGGAAAAGAGTCTTATTTTCTTCTTAAGTGAGATTGACCTGATGCATTGTTTGATTGTCCTCACACTCTAACATTCACATTTTCAAAACTGAATTGTGTTGCTGTGAAACCATGTAAAGAACAGCCTTTTTCCCTTGAACAAAAATAGCCCAAATCCTAACATGTATTTCAGGACTTGGCTGGTCTTATTACAGCAGAGCGAGGTGCTACAGTGTGTTTGCGTATTGCTCTTAAAGCTAAAAATATTTGCTTATCTCTCCGAAAGCACTGAGCTTGTAAGCTCGCACTGCGTGTTGCCTCGTCGCCCTCAAGATAAGGACCACAGGAACAAGTATAGTCTTTTTGCGTGTCATGACAAGACTCATCATCATCATCATCATCATCAACAACAAAAAAGGCCTGTCGAAGTCTTGGCAAAAGGTTTTTTTTGCTCCTCTACCACTCTTTGTCTTTCATTGACTTTTTTTTGCCCTTTCAGTCCAGTGAGAGGAGGAGAGGAGGATCAGTTGAGCGTTTCATGTTCTGAAGGGTTAGGATCAATACAACCGAGGGCAGCCTTTGCTTGATAAAAAATAATGGTCAGTGTAACTAGTTCCCAGAGATGAGTGTGTGAGAGAGAAAGCGAAAATGAGGTGGAAGGTATCCTGCAGGTTGCTCTTACGTCCAGTAGAGGGTAGTAGTAATCCATTATCAGCTGCTCTGGTCACCTCATGCTTCTCTGTTTTTCTCTCTATCCTATTTTTTCTCTGTACCCCTGTGCTTCAACCAACAGCTGATGGACCTGTTGACTAAAGTTTAAACTTTAAGAAAACTCTGAGTTCTGATGCAAAGGTCTTGCAATATCTAGGCTGTGTATGAGCGTGTTTTCCTGTAGTTTCTTGAGTGGAGGCGGGCTGCTGTTGTCATTCTGGCCCAGTATATCCAGCTGTAACTCCTATTAAATCTCCCCCAAAATCTCTGGTCCCAGACTCTGCATGACAGATGTGCCCTGGTGGGAACCTTGGTAGAATTCAGCTCAGACATCAGAGGCCGTCAAGTACTGCATGTGTGTGTGTGTGTGTGTGTGTGTGTGTGTGTGTGTGTGCGTGTGTGTGTGAATAAGATTTTAAATGAAAGTTAAATGATCCGTGTGGAGAAACAGGGTCCCCACGGCAGCCTCAAAGATAAGACGAAGCCAAAAAGAGATGAATGAAGGTAATAAATAATTGCAACAAGCAAATATAATTGGCATGTGCTATATTTGTGCATACCGGCCTCATGTGCATGCATGCCTTTACACGTGTATCCAAATGCATGTGTGTGCCTGTGTGTGTGTGTGTGTCAGGGTGTTTGAGATAGATGGAGCCCTGTCACAGTGTCACCATGGAGATAAGAGAAGTCTGACAGCAAGGGAGAGAGAATGACAGCTTTTATATCAATCATACTGACTTATAACTGCGCGTGTGAGAGTGTGTGTGTAAGTTAAGGGGTTAGGAGAGGGTATTAAGCTGAAATCAAAAATAAATCAATGTCATGCGGTTTGTATGTCAACAGCTGTTGTCAGTTTGGCCTCACCTCTCACGATAATCTCTAAACTCCAGTGACCACACGTAAAACTCACACACACACACATGAAGCAGTGACACACAAAGAAACAGATGCCAGTGTGTGTCACCCATCTCTAAGTGCCTGGACGACGGCCAGAAGGAGGGAGTTGGCCAAATGTTGTCCTGGCACCAAAATCTACATCTTTCAGCTTCTCCCTGATCTAATTCTTTCTGTCTAATTTACTTTCTGCTCCTGTCTGAATTCCTACTCGTCCCCAGAGCTTCATCCCCCCCCCCCCCCCCTTCTCCTGCAATCTCTTCCCACTTCCTTTTCCATCCTCTCTCAATATTCACTTTCGCTCCCTGCCTCCAAACATCGTCCAACCCAGGGCCTCAGTGAGTCTGTGAGCTGATGCAGCGTATCTGTGAGGAATTGGGAATTCAATTGGAGAAAATCAGGCTTTTGAGTTTTCAGCCAGATATTTAATTATGGGCCTGAATTATAGCTGTGTCGCTGCAGGGACACAGCGGAGAGGTAATGTGACTAAGTAAACAATAAATAAGCACTAAATAAACATAAAGTCAATGCCATGCTTGATTAGAAACATAACACCCACTGCTGCCCTTGCTAAACCTCCTATGCTTACTTACTTTAGCCAACAAAATCCAAACACTTTCCACTATGTTTTTTTGAGTTTATACCTTGAAACATATCACTAATATTATCTGAATCCTTCGCCCCGCAGCTGATCTCAGACAGTAGCTGAGAGAGAGGCCAGTAGTGAGATGGAAAGATAGAGAAGGAGGGGGCTTGGAAGATAGTAAGATAGAAATCTAACCTCTACTGTGATTAGGTACTGACCTCACAGGCCTGCTGTCTGCACTGATAAAACAGGAAGACACACACACACACACACACACACACACACACACACACACACACACACACTCGACCATATCCTTTATTTTGAACTCAGTAAATCATTCGATCCTTATCAGATGTTCATTCATTTCATTTCTCTCTTGTCTCTTTCGCTCTGGGTTTTCTCGCTTTTCATATTTCTGTCTGTTCTCCCAAAAGCTAAGGAAAGAGATAATCTTGTCATGATCTGTTCTCAGAATCTATTGTTCACGCAGTCTCTTTCATTCTCTCCGCTACACTGAAAATGTTTTCTTTAAGTTAAAAACCAAGTTCAAGCAAGGTAACCTATCTCCATATCTGGAGTTTTCTATGCTTCACTAGTCGAACACATTTGCGCCTGTTTAAAAAAAAAGGAGAGACGTTTGCTGATGTAATTTTGCTGATTCACCCATTAAGACAGAATGAAAAAATCAATGATGGGTAGCATCCTAAGAGCACAGTGCATCTGGAATGGCAGCCTGGTGTCCTAAAAATTACGTTTCCATGCAACAAAACTGCATCGTAAATTACATTTTCAAGGGAAACTTTTTTTCTCCTGGATTATTTGTTCTTGATGTATCGCAAAAACTTTTCTAATCAAAGTCTGCGGATGTCTGCACATAGAGGAGGTGGTGATGGATAGGTCAAATAAAAACGACTTTTCACACAGGAGATCGCTGTTTGTGTCCTGGGTGAAACCAAAAGTCAAGGTTGAACTGTTTGCGTTACAAATGTAGTAATTTTAACCCAAACTATGATCTTTCACCTAAGCAAGTTGTTTTCCCCCCTAAAACTAACCAATCTGTTTAAACTGTAATTTGAATTAAAACCACAACATTTACCATGTTTAAAACTGAAAGTGTAATCCCGGAGACAATATATTTCCCTCAAAATGAGGGATAATTGAGAAAGCAGTTTAGATGTATGGGAATGTAATTCTTAGGACACAAGATTGTAAAATGTCAATAATGGACACTTCTCTGTATACAGTGATAACTGCTATCTTTCAGTCAGTGATAAGACATACTGACACTGGTGCTGTTCCTGAAGGTCTCATCTAATGTTAAGATACCGGATGTGTCAGATATCAGATATGCGCACTGTCAAACATAACTCTTTTAAAAGTCTGGGTTAAAGCATGCGATAACATGGTTATCTTCTCTCTTACTGTATATCCGTATTCATGCATGCACGCGCATGTGCAGACAGACACTCACACACACCTCCATTGAGTCAGTCAGCGAGCTCTCCATCATTGCCAGCAGTAGCCTGGTGCTCTTTGGTTGGTTGCAGGTTGATGGATGAGTCTCCCTTGAGCAGCTCTGTTAAAGCGCCTCTCTATCAGGCTGCAGCCGCATGGGCCCTCACATTTGATTAGATCCCAATGGAAGCCAGTTGCTCCCTGTCATCACTCATACAGCATAGGCCTGAGATGCAACAGAGACAGCCAATGGAGCACAGAGCTTGACGCGCTGAGGAAGCCATTTCGGTGCAAAGAGAGGATATTATGTGACTCGTGTACAACTCTGTCTCACATGGGTGGCGCTGCACTTGGCTGGAGAGGAGAGATAGCGTGAGGGAGAGAGGGATACTCATAAAGAGCAGAGTGTTATTTCCATTCTTTATGGGTTATATTCAGAACCGAAAGCCTCATCCAAGATTCTATCAATCAAATTGCCCACCTATTCATTTAAATTACACCTGAATGAGAATGAGGACCATTACAGCACTTCAAAAACTCAACAGCCTTCTGTCGCTTTGACTCTCTCCCCCCCTCTCTCTCTCTCTATCTCTTCCCGTCTCCCCACTCCCTTCATCTCTCATCTCCCTCCGCTGGTATTTACATGTCAATGACTTCTGTGTAAGTGCCTTTCTCTTTTTTTTGCCTCCTATTTACATGTCAGTGGCTTTCACTGCTTGATGGTGCTGCGTTAAAATGAAAGTAATTTGCTCTGTGACAGTCAGACCATTTTACCAGCTATTACTCTCATCCATTCTGGTCAGTGAATACTGATGACAATGAAACCAGGGAGCTGTGAAGAAATTTTGCAAGCTCTCGTGTTAGTGACGCTGGTATGGCTTTCATGTGTGGGCAGCCCTGCCCCGTTCACCTATGAAATAATTATTTATGCAGTATCCTTGTCCTTTTTTTTTGCTGGTCTTTGTTAAACAATGCAGTCGTTTTACATCTTTATGCAAGGTAATTGCTTCAGTCTAAAGTGTCTGCTGAAATACAAGGAGAATAATTCTTTCTGACTTCTCCTCTTGGAAGCAGTTGGAACAGTAGTGTTGTTTATTGCTCCAAAGCTGCGTGGTCACTGCAGCCTTAAGTCAGGCCTGACATTCTTTATGAACTACACAACAATGTGAAAGCCATTACACTTCCAGTAAATTGCTTTGAAAACTTGATAGCTGCACAAAAAAAGCAATTTCAGCATGAAATCATGGTACTTCCCAGTGAAGGCCTGGAGATAAGTCTCAACTGATGATGCGGTTTAAAAATAAAGACTAATTTCCTTTTAATCAGCAGCATAGACTGTGCCGCCCAGAGTGTTAAATCACTGTTGCAGAAGTGATTTAAGGATGGGGGATGAGATATAGTGATGAGAGGGTGCTGACATGCTCAGGGTCAGCAGCTCACATGTGGTGATGGACAGACAGACAGACACACCGGGTGGAAACCTATGGGTCTGAAATGTGAAGCTAATGCTTAAGTGCCTTAAACCTGCATTCTCTTCTTGTGGCCAGCAGGGGGCGGCTCCACTGGCTGCAAAAGGAAGTTCGATTGTATAAAAGTCTAAAAGAGAATTAACCTACTTATCACTTGATTTACATCGGTAAACATTTTCTTAATGAGTTCATGTTTTTCATTTTGGAAATAATGGTGTCATTAAGATTAAAAAATATGATAAAGCAGGGTTAACATAATGATATGTTATCGCAAATTAATTTGAATGCTACTTAATATTTTGATGTATGGAGACAGGTTGTGTTATGATACCCCTTTTCCAAGAGCCGGATGGCAACTAGCAAGCAATGGAAAAAGAACAAGGTATTTTGAATGACAAGCTAAGTGACAAAGCCCTGTCAGATGCTTAATGAGGACCAAAGTTATTTGCAGTTACTGTTGATGTTAAGTACATGTCTTAGGGCACTTTCACAACCCAAGTCCGTTTGGTTAGTCCAAATCAAAGTAAAATTGATACTTTTGGTTTGTTTAGTATTCTGTCTGGTTTGCTTACACAGTGTATACAAGTAAGCATTCATTCATTCATTCATTCACCTTAACCGCTTATCCGCAATCGGGTCGCTGGGGGCTGGAGCTGATCCCAGCTGACATTGGGCAGGTCGCCAGACTATCACAGGGCTAAGACATAGAGACAGACAATCACACTCTCATTCACACCTACGGCTAATTTAGAGTCACCAATTAAACCTAAGTGCCTGTTTTTGGACTGTGGGAGGAAGCCGGAGTACCCGGTGAGAACCCACGCTGACACGGGGAAAACATGCAAACTCCACACAGAAGAGCCGCAGGCGGGAGGCGACCCGGCGCCCCTGTGAGGCGCTGTGAGGCGAGATCGCTAACCACTACACCACCGCATACCAAATAAAAAAAAAGGGTGTGTACGAAAGCGGAGGGCTGGAATTATATTTGCAGTATTATTTCCTATTGGTTGGAAAAGTTGGCGGTGGAAAATGTAAAACATGGAAATAAACAAAGCAACATGGAGCCGAACGCACCATGAAATATTGCTACATTTTCAACAGACAAAAAAAAGATGAACTACGGACAATTAATTGTGATTTAATATAGTAATTGATTGATTGTAACATTTTGGTCACATAAAATTTTGGTTTTGGTTGTACTAAAATACACTGTAAGAGTCAGCTGTTCATTTTGAATTATGGATGTACCTTATAAACCAAGCTAGCTAGCACTAGCATTAGCTGATAACTTAATCTTCATCTCCAGCTCCACCCTCTCATCCAAATATGGTCAGGTCTGGCACGAAAAAAAAAAACCCAAGACGGTATTGAGCAAAATGCCTAACCAGAGGCTTTAAAACCGTACTCTACTCACCAGTGGGTAACGTCCGGGTGACTATGTCCACTTATTTTATACAGTCTATGGCACACACCAACTCTCTGCTGTGTTGTTTTTAAGAGTTCCGTTGGTCATTAATGATTTAGTCTTACAGGCAGGACAGAAATATGACTGCTTATGACTGAAATATTGATGGAGTTGCATGAATTATTAATAGGGCTGATTTCTGGAATAAAGATGCAGTTGACCTACTGTAGTCAGAGGTGAGGTACAGTGGTCCCATTCTTTTATTCGATGGATGGTGCCGGCCTCCCGAGTTTCAAGGGGACACTATTTTTGTCCGTCTGACACTTTCGTTGTGTGGGGAAAGTGTGTTTGTGTGTGCAGGAACGTGTCTCACCCAGTGGCTTCAAGAGTCTGTGACAAATACTCATCTGTTCCTTGAGATATGCATGTATGAATGAGAGAGCGTTGTACTGAGGCCATCCCGCCAGTGATGTGTTTTATTCTTTAAACAACTACATTGCCCACAGATTGTTAGATAGTCAGCTGACAAAGTAGCAGCCTAGCTACTATGCACAGCACTCTTTTGCCAAAACAACCTGCATGCTTTTAAATCTGTTTGTGTTTGTGCTGCCTCCAGATGAATTTAATTTGGCACTGAAGAGCGGGTAGTTAGTGCAAATCTTAGTATGCTCTTGGATCCGGCAAACAGAGTATTGGAACAGAGACATGGCACATAAACAGTCAAATCACTGCTTGTTTTGATGGATGTAAAGGATTGATTTATTTTTGTTTACACTGGATAACTTTATCTGTTCTCTCCGTATAGTTCAGTTAAATTTCTCTTCAAATCTCCTCCCCTTGTTCCCTTAAGAATTCACAAGTCCTCAGGTTGTCTTTCATTAGTGTGAATATTCGCAGTCTCCTCTCGTCTTCTCGTTTTGTGGCAGTTAGTAAACCATCACATCGGGTTTCACCGCCGGCTGAGTTCTCGGGCTCGCGATTGTCCTCTCTCAACTACTCACTTCGTCCTCATTCCTCCCTCACAAATTAGTGGGGCATTGGATTGATTTTTCACCCTTTCGTTTTATCTTAACATGACCCTCTGCAGAGCGTTTGACGATGTTGGATTTTTTATGGAGCTGTGATAGATAGATATGGAGTTTTGGAGATGAGTTTGACTTGAAGCTAGAGGCAAAGGAGACAGTAATACATGCTAATGACTCGCAAAAATGAGGCCCTGGAGGTGCACAAAGAGTTTTGGCGACAGGAAAAATTGTCCAGCGCAGGCATGTTTCAAGGAAGGACAAAGAACAAAAGGAGATTATTCTTAAGCGTTTAGGCCTTAGCTAAGTTTGCTGGCTTGGACTGCGTCGTCCTTCACGCGGGTCAAGAGGACAGGGGTGCAGTGGGGAGGAGGGGGGAGCAGATAGTATCTCTCTCCTCAAGGGATGGAGGGAGGCTGAGGGGATAGAGAGGTAAGCACAGTGAGGAAATGGAAAGATGGAGGGATGGAGATAGGAGTGAGTGGTGGAGAGAGACTATAGAGTGGGGAGGAAGAGAGATAGACAGATTGCGAAGAGGAGAGAATTGAGGAGAGGTGTTTATTCCTCTGATAGGAGTGGGAAAACATTTAGGATAGATAAGATAGCGAAGACCTGTTTTTCCAGCAGCTCTGATTAGATGTGTTTACATTCAAATTTTCACCCAAATAGATGGAGAATATAATGCACAAGGTGGATAGATATCTATCCCCTAACAACAATCTTTTGCAAAAGCTTAGTGTTTCAGTTGCATTGTGGGCCACAGGGTGAATACCTGGGTTTAGATGGCAGGTAGAGATGAAACAGATTTCAGGATGTAAAGAGATTAGCCATAATCTATTGCTGAAAGCACAGGGCTTTGAGTAACATCATGCACAAGCACAGTGAAAGTGTGCAGAATTTGGATTGTGCAGGGTTGGAAAGTGTGTGAGTGTGTATGTGTCTCTAAATGATGAGGTTGAGTCCCAAGCCACCAGCTAATGGTTTCCACAGATTTATTGGCAGCACCGAGGGTACTTTGTTTTAGACTCACGAGACAAGTCGTAATATGTCACCTACTCAAGCAGCCTACAGACATCAGACTTAACACCAGATCTGTCTGAACGGTTGTCAGGATGTACATGGGAATGTGTGCAGGAGAGGAATAAAAATGAGAAAGACAAGGGCTGCAGAAAACCCAATTGTGTTAGCTAATGTGAGTGACAGTAAGGTGTTACAGTTTTTCTCGATCATTTTGGCTTGTTTTTTTGAAACAGTCTCGACATTCTCTTCACTGTGACTGAAATTCTCACAACTGTTTCATAAGACATCGCAAGTCTATTACAAGCCTTCAAAAGGTAGAAACTCACCCAAAACATTTAATTCATGCTTCAAAACCAAGTCAGTGTGTCAGTAAATTGGCCAGTGGCACCAAAGTAAAAAGTTTTTTGTCATCTTGTGAGGGGTGCTAATCAAAATATTTTGTTTTCTTGGCAACTCTAGAAATGTTACTTGGAAATAAACGGGGCTGGGTAATGTGGAGATCAAATCTCATAATATTTTTGAATAAATACCTTCATATTGCAAATATATTGGAGGGTATACAATTGGTGCTTTCACAAAATACTTGCTGTGTGAGATTTTTGATAAATAGTCATTGTGTGTGCTATGTTCTGAAAAGAAAATCACTTGCATATTTTACTCTAAATGGGATCATAACTTGCAAAATGAGCATCATGCTGTATTGAAGAAGATTTGAAACTACCAATTGAGACCATAAACCCATGAATTAGGAGAATTAATTAGATAATAAATCAAGATAGAAGTAGGCATTTTCCTAATGACCAGTGGAGTCACCCCCTGCTGGCCATTAGAAAGAATACAGGTTTAAGGCATTTCTGCATTGACTTCACTGTTAAAGGAACACTCCACCGTTTTTTCATATTAAAACATGTTATTCGGTCAAGTAAGACGAGTTGATACAGACCTCTTGAAAAATGTGTTCGTGATCATCACTCCTGAAAAATCTTCTCCCCTGTGTTCGTGATCATCACTCCTGAAAAATCTTCTCCCCTCAGGAGTGATGATATTACTGCGCCGAGTCGAAGTGCTCCCAAGTGCTATTCCGCCATACATTATAGTTCTCCTTTTTATCCGCTTCGAAAAGCGCCACGTTTTATTTTGTGTCGCCATACTTGGTCGTTTAACTACTCGTGTAGCTTTATTTAAATAGGGAAAACGTGGAGGAGTTTGGTCGCTTCTAACTGTCCATCTGTTTGGATCCTAAGGAATGAACTGGGCTAAGCTAAGTGCTAGCCAAGTGGCGCCGCGCGCCAGGGCGATTGAGTGCACGCATTGAGACGCAAGAGGTCTGTATCAACTCGTCTTACTTGACCGAATAACATGTTTTAATATGAAAAAACGGTGGAGTGTTCCTTTAAGGCTCAGAGGGTGCTGCTTGGCTGAAACACATGCAAGTTGCTTGACTAAATGAGAAATTCAAATCTGTTGTAAACAACAAACTAAGTGTTCAGAGATTTATTGTTATTGTGGTGAAAAGGTAATTCTCAATTATGAACTGAGCCAAAGCGAATGAGAAAAACAGTACTAGTTCAGTCAAACCTCAACTGGTGTTTAGTGGTCGATTCCACCCATGGATATTGGATATGCCTTGCTATGACCACCTGTGAAATCACAGCACAGAGCATTTGAAGCCTTTAGGCAAAGTACTTGTCTCTCCAACAATAGTGTTTTCATAACCAGCCAACTGGGAGGAGATCTAAAGAGAGAGGCAGGAGCACTAATCAATAGGAGAGGGCGGACCGGTGTCAAACGGCAAATAAACAAACAAGCCATTATCCTGACACACACTCACACACAAATATACACACCAGGATATGTAGAAATGCAAAGGCAGAGATGCACAAAGGCTTGGTAAAATGTATAATCCAAGCTAAGTGTTAATGTGCATGATTGTATGCAAGTGACAGAACAGAAACCAACTCATTCCTATTCACGCTGACTCTCTCTGGTTCTGTTTGTGCATGTGTGTATACCATCATGTGTGTGACAGCTTTGCACATTTATGATAAATGTGGGTGTTTACTTTTTTTTTCTTGCTGTGCAGAAAAAAGATGGTGAAAATAAAAGAAAAGTGGGAGCAGAGGAGAGTGCGGCTGGTGTAAACACTGATATTACTGTATTGATCAAACCCTCATATCTGGTGGCAGTTAGATGGCCCACGGGCGTGACTCCGTGTGTGTTCGTGCTAAAGTGATCTGCGCATCATCTGCTGTGTATGCACGTGTCCATTTGTCTATGTGTGTGCGTGCTTTATCTCCCTCTGTCAACAATTTCTGTGTGTGTGTGTGTGCATGTGTGTGTTGAAGTTTGTTCTGGGCAGTGCTGGTGACAGAGCTAGGGAGAAGGAGAAGTGCTATCGATTTTTAGCCCAGCCATGCTAGAGAAAGATCTGTTTGGGTGGAACTGTGATTACCTCCCTTTCTCACCCCTCTCTCCTTCTCCCATTCCCGTTACCCTTTCACTTAGCATACATGCAGCATCTAGCTATCCGTCCAACATCTCACCCGTCTCAATCGTTAGGCCTAAACAAAGCGTGTGATGTGCTCTCGCTGTCGTCTATTTCTGGATGCCAGCACGTCTGGGAGAGAATATGTTTCAAAATTTTTGCGGCTTAGAAATGGTGTGTTTATATTCTAAGTATACCACACTTGCTACATTGGGATTTTGTGTATTTGTGTGCATCCACGTGTGTGTGTGTGTGTGTGTGTGTGTGTGTGTGCACTTTCTAAAACAATGAAAATAATATCTGAGGTTTTAAAAGATTTAGGAGTGAAACAGTTGCCTGGTTACTGGAGTCTGTTTGTTTGGTTGCAGTTTGCATGGGTGCAGTTGACACTCACACATAATCACACCCATACATATGCATGCACATACAAACATTTTTTCATTTTCAGAGGGCATGAATATAATGTCAAACATGCCCCATTTACTTTGCCAAACTTAATCCTGACTGCTAAGTACGACTGGACTGACCAGCACATGCTGACCCCAGATATGTGTGCATCTGTCTGTCTGCACATCTGTCTGTCTCTCTGCTCACCAGCTTGTCAGTCCTCCTCTTGGCCTGTTAGAAAGGAACAGACGGCAACACAAAGGCAATCTGTGTTTCTCACTGTGTGTAGTGAGATAAACAGATAAATGATTAGTTGCAAAAGAGGAAAGGGAGTCTTAGTGTCATCATTATGAGGGAGGGAGCGATCGGGATTAAAAGAGCCGCATTGTGTCTAACAGATTATTGAGTCTGTGCGTGTGTGTTGGTTTGTGTGTGTGTTCTTGCCTGCATGTGTGGTTGGCTGGTTTTCTCATTACAGGATTAAAGAGCATCTGGTTCAATGTTCCTACTCAACCCTGCCATTCAAAGTCACAGGGGAAATAATACACTGTTGTCTCATGTAGGTGTAGTGCATGTGCTTGTCCATGTGTGTCTGTGTATGTGCGTGCATGTGTGTGCACATGTCTAATACATGATTGTGCATGCATGTCAACTGGGAGAACAGATATGGATTGAATGAAACTGGACACGGGCAGAAATGAAATTGCTGTGTCTAGGGCCTGTGTCACAGTGAGTGGAGAAGCTTGTATTGTGGGCTCTCTGTGTGAAAAACTCTTGACTCAAATCTATTTCTGGTTATATAATGAAAGGTGGACTGTGAGGGGGTTTAGCTGGATCTGTTGCCGAATACAAACCCAAGAAAGTGTCAGAAGAGAGAGGTGGAAGGAGACAGAGAGAGCAGACAGACATACAGACAAACAGACAGACAGACAGACAGACAGACAGACAGACAGACAGACAGACAGACAGATAGATAGATAGATAGATAGATAGATAGATAGATGGATAGAGATTTTCTGTCTAATTGGTCCATTGTGGAATGGGGCAACACAGTGTGTCACATTAAGTGTCTAAGTGGCTGACACTGTAAGATCTTTTATCTGACAGACTGAGTGTATGGCCTCAAACTTATTGTGTGTTCAAAAAGCTTCATTTAAAGGTGATTGTTTTCTAAAACTACACTGAATGCAAAGCATGACTTAGATGGTGCAATTGCACATGAAGTAAATGACTCAATTGGACACAAATATGTACATCTTAGGCTGAGGCATAGACAAGTCTACCCAAATGTACAATGTTTCAACTTGAGTGTCTTCTCTCTGTCGGTCTGTCTGTCTCTCTCTCACTCCCTCTCTGTGTGAGTGCTTGTTTTGCTTCTTGTGTGACTGTGGGACACTTGGAAGCTGCTTGATATCCTCCTGGATCCAATTTTCTTTATAAATGTTAAGATTCCATGTGTAATTTTATCATTTGGATTGGTTCTACTGTCATTTTATTATTTTGCACACGACATGTACTGCATGTCTGTTTTTTGGGGAGGTTTTTTTTATCCAAAGTGTGGGTCAAAGGCAGGCGGTAACCTCCAGGTCTAAGCAGTGAAGCAAACCTGAAAGTGTCGTAAGCCTGTAATCTCTCAAAATTCCAACAGGAATTGCAAAAGACCTCCGGTCCTATCTATCTCAACACAAAATGAGACTATCTCTCACTTGACTTATTACCTCAGAAAAAATTATCCTGGCAAGATTATGGTTTCAATCGCTAGTGTCAAGTCTTCGTCAAGACAATATGATGTTAATTGTGTAAATAATGGTCCCTTTTAGTAGAAATAGTCAATAAAGCAGGGCATGATTTAGGGTCATTAACACGGCGAGCTGTTAATCAGTATGGAAGCAAAGCTAAACAATGTGTATCCACAGCACTGTGTACATCTAAATAACCATGAACTTGTTTGTCGTGTGAACTTTTGCGTTCACAGTGTCTTTTCAGTTCATGAAAATTTATTTGAACATTTTGGTCATTTGGTCAAAAATGAGCAGTCGGCTGTACAATTTTTCTGGTAAGGAATGTCAACAGTTTATTTTTAGATACACCCATAAATTGCTACTCCACAGTCCAAATATGGTCTCTCTCGGTTTGAAAAAACAATAATTACAACACTGTCCTCCCTTTTATATTGTTAATACAGGAGCTTATTACGATCCATTATGTTTACTTTGAAGGGACGCCCTCCCTAGGCTGTAGTAATTACGATGTAAGCAAAGGCGTAAGTGAGGATATCTAGTAAAGATTCTGGCACTGGGCTGTTCATGTCCTGGTGAAACCAAAAGTCAACATTGTTATTTCTAGTTATAGATGTACATAGAAGAAGTTGAAAGCTACGAAGTAAACATGAATGCAAACAATGTAGGACATAAGATAGAAAGGAAATGCACTCAGCAGGTTTGTAACACACAATGTCTTTGCCGAGAAAAACTGAACATTTGTGTGTTTATAAGAAAATATGGAACCTTCATTGAATGTACAAGGACAACAAGATAACAAGAAAAGGAGGAAAAAGCTCTGGTGTTTCAGGTGAGTTTTTAGGTCAAATAGCCTGTCATGCAAACGCAGCACTTGCCTACTCAACACACACAAAACATCTGGATATTTGAAGCATTGGTTGGCTGTGGGGTAAATAAACAGATTGCAAAAACACACTTATAGTCAAATTTGCACACATAATGCAGCATGAGAATTCACTGGTAATTTAAACACATCTTAATGAAGCAAATGTATAACATAACCAGTGGTGGAAGAAATATTCAGATCCCTTACTTAGGCGAAAGTACCAATACCACACAGCAGAATTACTCAACTACAAGTAAAAGTCCTGCCTTCAAAACGTACCTATGTAAAAGTACAAAAGCATCAGGATCTAAATGTACTTTAAGTATCAAAAGTAAAAGTACTGATTTTGCAGAATGGACCCACTCAGATTGGTATATAATTTATATTCTAAATATATTATATATAGATTAGATTTGTTTTGATGCATTTATATAAGCAGTGTTTTCATTTTGTAAAGATAGGGGTTAATTTGAGTTTAAGATGAGGTTTAATTAAAAAAAAAATCTAATCACTTTAAATTCATCAAGTTGTTTATGTTAGCTTTATGTAGCTTTCAGCTAAATTTAGTGGAGTAAAAAGCACAATGTTTGCCTTAAAATATAGCGGATTAGAAGTATAAAGTTATATAAATGGAAATACTCAAGTAAAGAACATGTACCTCAAAATTGAGTAAATGTACTAAGTTACATTCCACCACTAAACATAGCATACTGAGTTGCTTCTTTGAATGGCTGGCAGCTTTCCAGCTATACATAAACATATTTACTATTTAAATAATTCAAATTTAATAAGAGCTGTCTGATTTCTAAGAGTAAAACGTTTGCTGAATATAATGCCCAAAAAATTTCTCACACCAGAATGAAAAAATGGATGTACCACATGCAGTACATGTTAGTTAAACTCCCACAGTGCAATGTTTTGCTTGAAATAGAAGTGTTAATTGGAATTATATGACACAACACCTGTTAGTGATCGCACAGAAAGAAATATCAATTTATTGCTTACTATAAAGTAAATCACTAAGGGTTTACTATAGAGGGAATAGGGAGGGGTGACAGAATATTACAGAATATGTGACACCAAATCATTTTAATCATCATTTTAATTAGAATTTTTATAGATCTGTACATGCCATTACATCACATAAACATTTATAGTACATTACAACTTGTGAGTATTTATGATTATGTAGTATTATGATTTGTATATGTGTTTAAATGATGGAGGTTGGCACATCCTTAGTTTGGAGAAGCAGGCAGGAGTTCTAACACAGAAGCAAGGCAACGCATCACTGAGGTTATAGTCTTGTGGTGAAAATCTGAGAATTCCGATAGTTTGTATTATTGTGTGACTTTGGAGGAAAACAAACTAACCCTTTAAAATGCCAAAGTGCCACAATAACACAAACAAACCAAGCAATCAAGACAACTCCCATGACCTGCAAGGTAAAATGATTGTTTTTGTCAGCGTAGTCTGGTGACTTCAGGTCCCCTTATATAAACTTAAAAAGTAGTGCCTGATAGAAAGGTTTAGTGGCTAAAATATGTTTAAAAGCAGACTCACAAGTCAGTATCTAAATGCTTCACTCATAGAGACTGAAGACAAACCCCCAGCTTTTGTTACTAAAACAGGGTTGAAAATTTTAAATAAAATGTTCAGTAAATCACTGAACCAATCCCCCTTAATGTATGGGGGCAGCGACATGAAGAAGTCTGTCCTTGTATGTCTGTCTGGCACAAAGCTCAGACTGATCCCTGAAACACCCATGTGGCTGCAGGTTTTATTTCCAAACAAGCTGGAGCACACCGGCCCTTTCATTGATCAGTTTTTACACCTCTGGTCTAGTGACGTGTGTAGGACGGCTCAGCTGTAACACATTTCCTGTTATGTTCTTGTGCTTTTATTTTGTGTTTTCTTTATGTTCCAAGTTTTCATGTTTCCTGTTTTATTTTGTGAATCACATCTCGTTTCAGGCCTTTTCACTCCTCGCTCCCTGTGTGTTTCCTGCTCCCTTGATTGCCTACACCTGCCCTAATGTGCTACACCTGTGTCTCATTGTGTCCCCTCTCCTTTCAGTATTTAAGTCCTGTCCTTGTTCTGTGCCATTTCTCTTGTACCCTTATGTCATTCTTTCCAGCAGCACTGCCATGAGTTTTCAGTTATGTGAGTTAGCTATTTGACCTGCTTTTGGATTTTTTGGTTTTTGGATTCTGCCTATTGATTTGGATACCTTTACCTGTCTGACTGCTGACATGTGTACCAAACCCTGCTTTAAGTAAAGAACATTGCCTATCGTGAACTGTGCCTCTGAGTCTGATTTTGAGTCCTCATCCCTGTGGTCTAGCAGAACAAGTTTCAGTCATAAAGAAAACTCCTACAAAGTTTTTTGTCGTGTGTCTTGCTTGTGAGGAAACATATTCATTAGTTAGAAACAAACATACACACGCAGTCAGCGACTAAAAAGTGTACCGGTTTCTTCAGAACATGTATGCATGAACAGTCCGTGGGCACAAAGCCTTCACCATTTGACGATATTACAACTGCAGAACAGCATTCAGCTGCTGAGTTGAAAGTTCAATGTATTAAAAAGCTCTTTTTTTTTATTACAAAATGATTCACTCTAGGAAAAACAATGAAATTATTAAAGAAATAAATGAATGAACATCTGGGATTCCATCAAAAATGTTATTCACTTTGCTTTTCATTGGACCGAAACATTACACGGGGAAAAGATAGAATGAGTGCATACCTTAATTGTATAAATTGTATTTTCATTTGTGACCGACACAATAATAATAAATCATTGTGATTGTGTTGTTGATGGTGGTGCTGGGATAATAACAGTTTATGTCAGTATTTTTGTGTGTTTGTGTATGTGTGTGTTTATTGCCTGTGCCCCTATTAATCAGAACCTATCACTTGTGCCTAATGGAGATAGATTATCAAGCAGAGAGACGTGACTGTCCCTAGAGAATGCCTGCTTTCTGTGTGTATGTGTGTGTGTTATAGTAAATACCCCAATAACTGGGTGATTTTCTGCTTGACTACTAGAGCCACCATCGTTTTTGTCACCTGCCCCCGATAAGGAGGGTAAGGGTGTGCTTCTGGATACACAGAGGTTAAGCACACTCATTTATTACACTCCGTGTGTGTGTGTGTGTGTGTGTGTGTATACATTTTGTGAGTATAATTAGCTGAGACTATGCTTGCTGGCGTACTCTACATTTATTTCCCAAACAAACAAGACTTTAACAGTACCTGAACAGGCTTCTTTTACACGCCCGGAGGTAAGAAAGAGTTTGCCACCAGCTGCAGCAGAAGGCTTTAATCCCTCAGAGATACCTTGAATATCCCCGCCGCTCAAGGTAAAATATCAGCAACATACTAATATTTCTCCCTTGCTTCGGTGAAACATGTCCTTGCACGGCTCCCCGGGATACCTTCTGGCCTCTTTGTATCTTGGAAACGATTCAGGTGTATTGAGCCGAGCAAAATTACCACATCAAAGGCTACAAACTGCAGATCATATTAATATGGCAGGAACAATATAACGTGAATGGTTTAGTGACAATAATAGACCTAAACAAACTCCAAGTGATCCTTGCCATGCATAATCCCGTACTGACACGCTCTCACAAGGAAACACACACTTGTGTAAACCCATTTTACTCTCATTAAGTATCACTCAAAATGGATGAGAGCTCTCATTTCACGGAGTGCTGCCGCAGACTAGATATGAATGTCTCTTTAACACGGAGAGAGACACACTCGTGACTAAACCCTCGTGGAAATATTCCTTGGCTTTGCAGCGGTGTTAGTTAGAGAGAGGGAGAGATTATTGTGGCTATGGACTGACGATACATTAAAACACTCCTATAACTTGTTTGCAATAACGTGGCTAATAGGACGTGTGAAATTCAGATAGAGGGCAGGACTGCACAAATTGGAAATGGAGGGATGAAAGTCAGGTTTTTGGGATAAAATCTTACATAAGACAAACGAAAGGGAGAGATCATACCAAATGCAATTTCTGTGTGTAAAAAAAAAGTCAAACCCACAGCAAGCAATGAATGTTTTTGCACTTGTTTGTATATTTTCAGTCTCATTTTGACAATGCTTTGATGGCTGCACAGAGAGGAGGAAAATTTAATGAAATGTCCTCCAATGTTATTTGGACAGCCAATGCTATTTGAAGGTCAGCTGAAACAACAATCAAGTTCTCTCGTCTCTAAGGAAACAAAATACTCGAGGTACCCAAATAACAGCCTCCTTGCTTATTGTTCCATCTTTTTCTTTCTTCTATTGATTGTCAGCTGTCTACTGGGTAGTCAGACTTGCTGATGACCTTTAAATTGTGTGTGTGTGTGTGTGTGTGTGTGTGTGTGTGTGTTATTACCTCTGTGTCCAGCCATGTGCTCTCTTTGTGTTCTGTCATGTTATCATATTTTCTCCTGTTCTTCGCATTGATTTTCTGTCATCAGGCTGAAAAGTGGATTTTTGTTACACCAAGTTAGCAAATAGTGTGTTCTTTTTTCCCCCTCTCTCATTTTCTGTCTCTCCTATTTATAAAAAACAGAACTCCTCTGTCATGCCAATCTTTACCTGCTTATCTTTATCTGTCTTGACTTTCACACTTTTCTTTGTGAAATATTCAGTGGCTGTGGGTCTCCTTTGCCTCTCTTCAGTTGCGAGGTTGTTAGACGAGGTTGCGTAACTTATTAAATACATCTGTATATCTGTTTCTTTTTTCAGTGCCATATAGTGCCTCATGTCCTAGAAAGTGAAATCAAATCAGACCTGTCATAACACATCTGTTATGCATGGCTTCGCTTGTTTGTGTCTTTGCGTGTCTGTTTGTGCATGCAGGTGTGTGCGTAAGTGTGCACCTTGCTTGAGTGTTTGCAATGTTGGTGGTACGCATGGCTGAGCGCGGGCCGTTTCTCTTGCTGGGATGCTAAACGGCAGCGGGAGAGAAGGTTAAGTAGGAAGGTCAACAGAGTAGAGAGGGGAAGATATCCATCACAGAAACCAATGCATTTCTGTGGACACCGCGGCTATTTATTTCTATTTCTATGGAAAAGAAGACACTTTCTGCAGGTAAGCTGGCAGCCTGCCTGGGGCCAACTTGACACATCCTCTGCAGACATTTGGAGGAGAACATAGAGCCCCGGAGTAAACAAACTGACTGGGCAAATCAGCTTGAAAAGTTGTGTGCTTGGTTGCAGAAGCAAGTTTATTTATTCTGTCAAATAGGAGGTCATTCTGTCAAGGCTATATATAGGTAAACAAATTGACTTTGTTTCATTTAAACCATTTGAAAAACATTTTCCTAATCTATAACCCCTTTAACATTTTGTCCCCCTTTTTAGATGGGTGGCGGACAGGGAATGATCAGGGGGAGATAGCAGGTCAACAGTAGAAATGGTTTATATAATCTGAAACCTGGAAATTTGAGGACTAATTAGAGCTTAATTATGTCTCATTAGTTGTTGCAGCAATATCTGGGTTGATTCCATCTGCTACCAACCAATTTTAACCACCTGAAAATTGATAGGAATTGTGAGAAATCACCCCAAAATACCACATAACTGTAAGAATCTGAGGAACACCACAGAAAGATCCATGCCGATTATCACATATAGTGATAACAGGTCCTTTTATACAGTGAGTTCAAGTTAAAAGAAAATGGTTTCGCTACAAAACCAATACCAGAAAGTAATACAAACAGAATTTAATGATTTACATGCCACCCAACTCACCGAGCACTCCGCCTTAGAGATGAGGAGCATCTGGAGGGAGCGCGGAGTAGAGCCACTGCTCCTTTGTGTCAGAAGGGCGAGGTAGTTGGGGTGGCCCCAGGAGGCATCTGATCAGGATGCTACCTGAGCGCCTCTTGTTGGAGGGTTTCCAGGCACGTCTAACTGGTAAAAGGCCCCTAGGTAGGCCCAGAACACACTGGAGAGATTATATACCTCATTTAGCCTGGGAGTGGCCCAAAGTCCCCCAGGAGAAGCTGGAAAACTTTGCTAGGGAGAGGTAGGACTGGAATACCTTGCTTGGAAGAAAATGGATGCATGGATGGTTGGATGATGGATGGATGCAGTGATTTGCAAATCAATTGTGATCCACATTCAATTGAATACATTATAACTACAAGAAATGCTATGATTGGGAAGGATTTTTCTTTTTGTAAATATATAATATAAGACATTGTAATCCACAAGTCCCAGCTTTCCAGTCATACCCAATTTATGCAATACCAAGCCGCATATGCAGAAATATAAATATAGAAAATTTAAATACAATAGGCCAAATTACCACATTTGTACTGTATGCACATCTGTTTAAGATGCATACTTTAGTTATCCTCAAATGTAATTATATGATTTAGGCACATTATTAAGTCAAAGTTTGTATGGGTCTGTTGATAATAAAGGGGAATAGTCAGATGTATCTTCAGCTCTCAGTGTATCCATGTCAGTTCTGGCCCATAATTGTGCCGTAATCAACAGATCTAGAGGGAGTTAGCTGTTGAATAACCTGTCAGAAATCTGACCAGTCTCATTACAGCTGCCAGCAGATGTGGTTCACTGGCTTGCATGAAGGGTCGCTGATCCTGAGAGTGAAATGAGCTGCTTACACACTGCTTCACTGAAGCAGCAGCATCAGAATGATGATGATGATATATATGTATATATATATATATATATACATATATATATATATATATATATTCCAATTCAATTTAATCCAATTTCAATTGTACAGCACAAAATTATAAATTAAAAAATTGCCTCAAAAGGCTTCACAGCCAACAAAACAAAAAACAAAACAACCCTTTAATGGATATTGAGATATCCTCTCTTTACCCTTAGCTTGTCAATGATTTTATTGGTTAGTCTATAAAATGTCAGATAATGGTGAGAAATGCCAATCATCGTTTTCCAATGCAACATTTTCCAATGCAACATTTTCCAGTTGTTTTTTTTTTTGTCTTATTAACTGCTCAGAAGCCACATATGTACAATTAATAATAATTTTTGAAAAAAAGTATAATCAATTATCACAATTGTAGCCATTTAATTTTCTGTTAATGGATTTATTGTTTTAGCTCTAATATGTACCATTTGTTTTGTTCTGTAGTCTCGGTTTTTATATTGCCAGTTATCCTGCTTTTCAAATCAAATTCCCTTTCTTCAACATGCTTAATTTTCTCCGTCTATTAAAATGCATTATTCTCTCCCTCTTATACAATATTTTCTTCCTTTAATTTTCTCTCTCCTGCAGTAAAGCAACTTTTCTTGACTTTATCTTTCTCCACCTCCCTCCCACGTGCTCTGTCACTACCCTTCTTCTGATTTTTTTTTATACCTCTCTCTGCTTCTGTTCTGATCTCTTCTTTCCTCCCCGTCTCCTCCGCCTCTAACACCTCTTGTCATTATGGCTAACTCCTGCTATGACAAGCCACGGCTTGATCTATTTCTATCTCCTCTCAGACAAGTGTTACATATACGCCAACTGTTCCTGAGAGTGTGTGTGTGTGTGTGTGTGTGTGTGTGTGTGTGTGTGTTCTCGTCCTGGGAGTTGTGGGGCATCTGTGTGCTACACATTTGCTGCATGTGTCCTCAACAGCTGTTTACTTAAAATTTGACGACCACCATTAAAAAGTCAATGCGGCAGCATGCACAGCACATTATCAAGGGTGAGCGTGTGGTCTTAGCAGCAGAATGGTGCTAGATATGAAGATGACAATAGTGAGGTAGCTCCCAGCTAACAAATGCACAATAAATCACCATGGAGACAATTGGCATCATCAATACCAAATTAAATTGAAAAGTACTAACTTGCTGCTACTACTGCTCAGACTGCTAAGGTCGTGTTGGCACTTTTGCCAACTTTCAACTTGTTCCCTAAAGTGACCATGATAACGTCAGTGTTTAATGGTTAGAAGTGATTAACTCCAGTGTTTATTTTAATATATATTTTTACCCATATTAGCCTTCAATGTGGGCAGAAACAGGTCAGCAATGCCAGTTCTCCTATAGAAATAGTTCCTCAGGTATTATAGAGCTGAGTTTGTTAATGATTATATGAACTTTATAGTTGGAGTGAGAGTGACCTATAACTTTTACAAGTAGCCATCTGAGCTGCTGGAAGCATTTTGTGCCTACATTCTTTAGTGCAAATCCAACAACAGCCCTAATGAGTTTGCCTCAACTTTTGTTTCCACAATGCAGCTGCTGTCCATCTAGATAACAAATCTTCCCAGAGAGTATATGCTGCGCAAAAACAAATAAATCTTAGACCCACTGTTTTAAAGCTGCTGTAATCAATATTTTTTATATCAGCAACGTTTCAAATGTGTACAGAACCATGTGAAAAACGAAGCTTGCCGAAGAGAATTGTCACCTGAATTAGCGAGTTTGAGTTTTTTGGCTTCTTTCCACACTATTTTGGTTTTTAGAGACAAAATTAAGGATTATTTGTTGAACAAAGTGGATGATTTAGCAGCAAAAGTGTCAGATATTTTCCTCAGGAGTTGGGTTGGTTAAAACCAAAACGGAGATACAAGGATACTTTTATCTAAAGGCCCTCTCCGTCAGAGAGCATTTGTAGCTCTAGTTCTTGGTGTGTCCTGCAGCAAATTGGAGCGTTGTTGGACTCTTTTTGGTTAATTGATCATGTTGAATCTGTGGCAGAGCTTGCGGATGAGAGAAATTACTCTTATTAGCTGTTCATCTTAAGCAAAACAGGGCTCAAGAAGAACAACAACTGAAGTGTGGTAAACAAGTAAAGTCACACAGACCTGCCTAAAGAAAAGCAGGAAAGTAAAACACAGAGAAGACAGAAGTGAGCATTAAAAGTGCTAATAGAAATAAAATAATGTCTGAGAAAAAGAAAAACACACACAGTGGAACAAAGCCCAGACTCCACCACATCCATCTCAAGTGTCCCCAACACAATATACCGCTGATTGATCCTCATAAATCCTTGATAGCTACTGTTTTTCTGGCACCTCGTTGAGGTCAACAGGTTTGCTGTGTGTTTGTGTCTACGGAGGCTATTGCACTCTTATGTCTGTCCATGGGGTCATCAAACACTTCACCGTAATCCCTGGAGACCTTGATGTATTTAGTGTGTGTATGTGTGTGATAGTTAATGCTGGACCCCTGTGTGTGCTAGCCAAAAGATAGCGTGGTTTTCTCTTTGACCTCCCTTGTACCCTTCCCTCAGGGGCAAACGATCCAATCAGAGGATAAGCCTATTTCCAGACCCTCCCCCTGGGAGTGAGAAAGATCCAATTGGATAAAGGTTCATCTCAGATCAGAATCAACAGGGGATGTGGATAAGGGACCTAACGGACACACAACCATCAAAAGGCTGACAGTTAAGAAATAGACAAACACAAAAATGTCGACACAACACGTGCAACCAACACAGATGTTGCTTGTCATATAATGAGTGAATAAACCGCTGTTTTGTAAAACACACTCAACACGAGGGGGTTTACCTTGTGAGTGATCAGATAAGGAGAGAGAGGGCTCCTGTTTTTCTGCTTCCAACTGTGGGAGAACCCCTCTGTGATAATTCTCAGCAAGTGCTTTAGCAAGTGGGATAGCAAGCCGACTAAAATGACAGAAATAGGAAAAGCTCGCCCTGATGAAAACAAACAAAAAATTAAACACAGCAGTCTTGGCTGGAACATGCAAACACAGAGAGGAGAGGATGGTAAATATTGTGAGACGGATGCTGTATTACACCCCGGCTTTGTGTGTTCTCATGCTGCGTGTGCCCTTGGAAAAATATTTATCTGCCTTTTCTTTAATATTCCATTCATCATTTCCTTTGCCTTTTTGGTGAGCATTCCCTCCTTCCCTGTAAACAGCCCTCATTATGTTGCTCTTGCATGCAGCAGGTTGCACATACAGTATTTGTGTGGGCTGTGGGCTAGTGCGTCTGTGTGCCTTGTGGTGCAATTGTCACCAATGTCACTTTCATCTGGGCGTGCTACTCTTCACTCTCTATCTAATGCTTTGAAGATACAAAGAGACTTTAATTCCCTCTTTTGCTCACAGTGACACCCAAACATGTACACAAACGCATATACCCAAACATTCAGTACTGACACCGAAAAGCTTAATTTGCATCCATCTTTTAGCCCTACAGGAACAACTGTGATCTATGAAGCATCTCGTTCTGTTTAATTGTTTGGCTGCCCACAGGATGTAATGATTATGCATGCTACAACATGCCTAAGTGATTGTCTTTGTGTACGTCAATATTTGTGTGGGTGAAAATATGTCTACACAATGGGCTTATGTGTGTGTGAGAGTGTGGTCCAGAAAAAAAAGTGTGGACATGTTGCTGTTGGGGGGGCTTTTATACTTTGTTGTCCATAATGTAGCTGCTTCCTGTCAACAAAAAAGTACATCCCCAAGAAATATTTCATTCAGATGTGGGCGAAGTATAGAATTCCTTTTGTTAATATACAGATGTTTTTAAATCTATATAGTGATTTCATTAAAAAAACAAAAAGAAAAAACAATCTGGCTGCCATATATGTGTGTATTTGCATGGTGCTGTGAGTTTTTCTGCATTGCTAAGGGCAACAAATGTCCTTTATCACTGTCAAAATGCCAAATAAGTTATCAACACCTCCCCGCCTGCTGCTGTGACATCTATGCCTACACATACACAGACACACACATGCTCAAAACAAGTCACCAGGCAAACATTATTACTCAGACACAGAAAACTGTAACACCGTGTACATTTTTAAGGTAAAAGTGAAGAATCTGGCATTTGAGTGAAATGCATCATTTGTTGTAAATTGTGTTTTAGTGTATGCGGTCACACACTCACGTCTCTGCTTGCCTGTGTGTACTGTATGCATTAATGCTTTTGGCATTTCTTCACTGTCAGTTAAAAACTGTTCTCCGGTATAAATGTAGATTTTCACCTCTGTGACACACAAACACTCACTCAGCTGTATTGACTGGTGTCTTACTTAGAAAGCCTGAGGCAGTTGAGTGGGTTGGACTTCAAAAAATTCTCTCTGGCAATTTATAATGGCTACTTTTGGCAGTGATACAATGAATTAATTAGCAATGCCAAATGAAACGGAATTGTCCTGAGATTAGACAGATTTTTTTTTTTAAAACAGTGTTCTCAAAGACATTGGAAAAACACTCACAGGCATGCAAATTGATATGCATACAGTATAAGGATGGTTGTGTTGTGTTAGGACACCGCTGTCTATGTTTCCAACACAGAACCAGAGCGAAAGATTTCCATTGCAGGATGCAAAAATTAAAATGCAAATGACGATAAACTTGCAGAACTTACAAACTTGAAAATCAATTGTCCAATTGTGTTCAGTCAGAGTGCCAATCGAAGCAAAAGACACCACAGTTGTGGAGTAAAACTCATGTATCTGCAGTGGTGGTGCAGCAGTATAACTAGTTTCATACTTAATCTTTTTTTGTCCTTGAGCCTCCCCATTCAGGACATCATCACTCTGCTGCAGGTCTTATTCATCTCTTACCTTTCCCAGGTTTTATTTTTTAACCGACAGATGTAGACATGCAGGTGTACACACACATACACACACATGTACACTGGAATCACTAATGGATGGTCTTCCCTGCAGGGGATAGTAAGAATAATTAAATATTTAACCCTTCCCAACTTGCTCTCTCATGCAATCCTCACTTCTTTTAAACATTGTGTGCCCAGATAAACTTTTCTGTCTTATGACATGAAGCAGCACAGTTGTCAAAGAGTATTTCTTCATGAATTCCACTGATCCCAGTTCATCCAGATCATTAAAGTGATTTAATGTTAAAATGTAGGCTTGATAATGGAATATAAATAATATAATAAGCAAAAGTGATACTGTGCTATTATAGCTTGAGGTAATCTGACAACTAAATACCAGAAGAGGCAGAAGTGAAAAGTGCTGCGACATAAGACAGCGTGATGTCTCCACCGCTAAAGCCTTTATTTTCTATATTGTACATACAGCCACTGACTGCAGGCAAAGAGTTTATTTTTGTCAGTTTGGCTCAGTGTGTTAGTATTTTAGCTGCCTTTAATCATACATTAATTATAGTTTATGTGAAATGATCACAACAATTCCCTTTAATCATACTGTAGTAATTGTGCACAGAAATTGTAGAAAAACGAACAAAACAAACGGCTGACATTAAACCTTGATAATTACCTTTACTAAGTGTATTCCAGACATGTTTTTAATTGAGACAGGGTGGTATTTAGCTGTTTACATTGGTTAGTTTCTTTGTCAGAAAATCACCATAGTGTAACTCATTTCTAATTATGTTCCTTTATCACAGGAAACATAGGCAATCTATTCATACAAACCCTGTTTCCATAAAAGCTGGGACGCTTTGTAAACCCTCATTAAAAACAGAGTACATCAAATTCAGAATGAAGTGTCTATTTAAAAAACAATGTTTATAATTCTGAACGTTAAATATATTGTCCTAAAGCTCTCAACTGAATAAGTCAAAAAGGATCACCAAGTTTTTGAATTCTGTTTTATTTACCTTTTAGTCCTAACTTGTTCACCGTATCCTCACGACTGTTCTTCTCATATCTTACAAAATATGACAACCTATTAAACAGGTGCACGGTAGCTGTTAAAAAGGACCATTCTCAAAACCTCGGCACCATGGCAGTGGATTTGTTTGTTGTACATGCCTAAAATGAGTTTGGGGTGCTGATGCCAAAACATTAGTTCCGCCTGCTACATGTTCTGACCTGAAGTAGAAAAAAAACACCCAGGAGCCATCTCTTGCCCCCCTGGCAAACCTCTATGCCCCAGTAGGGGGCGCGACCCATAGATCCATTACACACAGAATGAAACATTTCATGTCTTAATTTATTTAATTTCTTCTAGTTATAATGATTATGGCTTACATTTAATGAAGACCTAAAATTTAGTATCTCAAAAAAATGTAATACTAAAAAAGACCAATTTTAAAAAGCATGTTTAGTATGGAAATGTTGGTAGTGTGTCTATATACCCTCAACACTTGGTTGGGGCTATCTGACTTGAACTAGTGGAAACGGACTTTTCCATGAAATTCTAATTTATTGAGATGCACCTGTATGTATATATAATCCTATCCCTAATAGAGTCATGTTCACCAAAGCAGATCAGCAATGGACTCACGTTCATCAGTAGTCAGAAGGAGGTTTGGTTTTGGAGCCTAATCGGACAACATGCGTTGACCCTGTCAGATGAAGTGCAAACGCTTTAACCCCTGTCAGTCTGCAGTCTGAAAGAGATGTAAAGATCTCTTTTCCACTTGAGGAATTTTCTGCAGCACAGTGCAGAAAGATACTTTTAACACCGACACCTTTTACATCTACATCGCGCCCCACTGAGGATGAGATTAAAAATGTCCGCAGGGCAGATCTTGTGTTACAGACATGCTCTGCACATTGTGCATGCACAAAGGTTAACATCCAGTGAGCTATCACAGTTTCATCTCATTAAGCCCAGTCACATGAATCCATCTATGACTTTCCTTGCTCTTTCTCTGATGCTCTGTAAAAGCATTTAGGCTGAATATTCCTCTATTGCTTCTTCAAAAACAAGCCAAATCAAATGAGTTTTTAAAGGCCCAAAATGAACTCTGCATGGTTATCGATTAATAAATTAAGTTCTTTTGACATTTCACAGAAAATCCTCCCAGCTTTGAGAATTATTGCTTCATTACGCCATTATTGTATTATTGAGAGCTTTCCATCAAGTTTTTAATATGTTCTTTCATCATAAATGCACGTTTTTGATGTGAGTCTTAATGAATTGGAATGTACTTCGTTATTCCAGTGATGCAAAATCAATGTAATACTTGCCTGAATATTTAGTGGGCAAGTGAGCTGTGAAAATTTGTTAACGGCAAACACACATACACCTTTTTCTCTTTTCTTAGTCTCCTGCACTCTCTCTCTCACACACACACACACACACACACACACACACACACACACACACACACACGGGTCCCTGTGATCATAGTAATGATTCATTTATACACCAGATCGCTGCGTGTGCGTTTCTGGTGCATACATTTGTCAAAATTCTTAGAATGCAAACTATAACAAGTCTGGCTCGGCAAGGGTAATTTTCCTTTTTTCACATACATGGAAAGTAGTCTAACTTACTTGTAAAGCAAATGGAAACAACACATTAGTACCATGTAGTGGTATGTACCAGCAAATGAGGCAGATTCATGATAATGGCCCAAACAGCTGATAGCAGAAGTACATCTATGATTTAAATATATAGGTCAGATCGGGGCTCATTAGCGGTTCATAGCAAGTGCTGTAACTCTGCAGGGAATAGTAATAATAGAGTACATGTTTATGGATGAGATTCACTGCATGTATGTTCTCGGTAGCTGCAGCAGGGCATGGGCTGGTGTCCAACTGCTCACGCAAATGTGACACTGGTAAATTAATGACGAAGTGATACAGCTGGGGTGGTAGTAAATAAATTAGGCCCTACGAGCGAGCTTCCTTAGAGATTTCAGACTTCAGAAGGAAGAGAAGAAGAAAGGGACGGAGGCAGGGAGGAGTAAAAAGCGATTGAGGAGGAGTGGAACGCACTGAGATGGATGAGCAGAAACAATTCTGAGATTTTCCCCTTCTCTCCCTCGCTCTTTGGTCTCCTTTTCATTTCTGTCCCTTATAGTTTTTTCTCACTCTTCGTCTTTCCTTCTCCCTGTCACTTCGCTTCTAACTAAATGCTTTTCTGTCTGCCCCAGCCTGCACTCCCAGTCTGTCAGTTCTCCTTTGAGAAACCGGGAGGTGAAGAGGGGGAGGCAGACATAGAGGGAAATGGAAAAACAAGAGGGGGAGATGGAAGATGATGGCTCTCAGAATGTAGATATTTCAATATTAATATGGGATACAATTTCAATAATAGAATTCGACCTCGCATCTTTTCCTCTCTGCCGCTCTTTAGGGAGCCTCGCTGTCAGGTTGTGTTTTCACTTGGATGGGTTAAACTGGGGGCTAATCCATCTTTCTCCGCTGAGGACACACACAAACAACATAATCTGACATCATGTAGCCTCTTGAACACTTGGAAATTCAGATGAAGATGCCTACAGCTTTGAAAGTGGAGGCTCACTCTCCAGTGAGAGCCGGTCCTGACTGTCTGCCAAAGGAATGAAAATCACGGCCGGGCTGTACACACAGCCAAGGTGACTTACACTTTCTGAAACACCTTGATGCACACACATCCTCACCCTACGCCGTCTCTTCTGAGTAGTTCCGCGATGGTCAGCGTACTTGAAAAAGTGACTCATGTGGTGAGGCTGCTCTTCATTTACACTTCCTGCTCTCCATATCACTGCATGACAATTTCTCCTCTCTTGACATTCTAATTCATATGTCTCTACTTTTTGGGCAGCTGTGCTAGAAACCTCATCTGCAGGTGCAAGCTGGCACTAATGGACTGAAGAGCTGTGGCTGATATAAAAGTGTTGGAACAGTCTCAGTGCTAACCCGTGCACTATACGAGTACGCTGCACACTGGCCAAACACACTCTAGGACACAAGCACAAATACCGTCTTACCGTATACCCCGATGAAATGCCAGGAGGGTAACACAATATGAAAAAACAGATAGCACCCAAGCCTGGTATAAACTACAACCGTAAGTGTCACATTTTGACGCGCAGGGCTACCAAGTGCATTAAAAACTGATTCCAAGGGGTCCTGATTAAGTTCTTAATGGTTCTGGATTTCTATTATTTTAGGAGTGAGGTCAAAACAAGTCACATGCATATTTCACAGAAGAAGAAAAAAATGCAAAAACTTCTCATTCTTAGTTATATTGCACAATTAATTTTATACTGTTTAACTTAGTTGCTGTTTTAAAACAATATGATAAAATAATAATAAGTTTATTCTTTTTCATTTGCAGTACTATCACTGTAACACTGAAATCAAGCAGGCGAAATAACACAGGGTCCAACATATGTCAGATCAGTGGACCGAAAGGAAATTTGAATTTCTTACCTTTGGAAGTGGACTTCTCTGTGCTGAAGCCTTGTTCTGACAAAGCATCAGTGTGTGAAGAGCTGGAAGAAGCCCAGACATCTGATGCATGTAAGTATATGTCAAACAAAGAGCTCATAATAATAACTTTATTTTTACAGCACCTTTTAAAAACAGCAGTTTACAAAGTGCTTCGATAGAGATCAGTTAATCACAATGAGAATGATGACATAAGGCTAAAAACAATTCTTACATTAAAAGAAAAACAATAAGAGACAGAGGAGGAACAATCACAAGACATTCTCAGATACACAGAAAATAAAATTAAAACTGACTCTACGTGCCTTATCTCCTCGGGCAGCCCGTTTGAAAGTCGGGCGCTCTGATGAAGAAAGCCTGGTCATCTTTGGTTTTTAGTTTTGACTTTGGAACGGTCAGACGAGTGCAACCGGAGGATCTAGGGACGCGGGTTGACTGGTATCGAGTTAGTAATTCTGTTAAATAGCTAGGAGCCAGACCTAAAAGAGTTTTAAAAGTAATCAATAAAATCTTAAAATCAATCCTAAAACGAACAGGGAGCTAGTGCAAAGAAGCTGAAATCGGGGTGATGTGATGTCGTCTGTTAAAACCGTTAAGAAGCATGTGGACTTTACAATGCTAACAAGCTAACAACTGGACATTTCGGGTAATTCTAGTATGCTTACTGCTATCATTCACATTTGTATATTATTAACCACATATGCATTTGTAACACTCAATTAACTTCTTACCACATTCAGTCCAAACTTATTTACTCGTTATATTATACTTCAGTTACCCAAATGTTTGTAGTATGAGCTCCAATTCTCAGTACTTCCTGGTTTAGATCCAGACTGTCAAACAGAAAATGGATGATTCCAAATGGATTTTATAGTGGGGGAGAGCTCGGACCGTATCATGTTGAGCAGATTACAGGTGGGTGGGGGTTTATTGTTTTCAGGTGATTGTCATTTTTGAAGAACACTAAACTTCGAAATGTGACTGGAATAATGTGCAGAAATAATCTGTATTGCATCTACACAGAAATGTTGTTAATATGGTTGAATTGACTGTAAACTATCTTTGGTTTATCAGTAGGCAGAACTTTCTGTTTAAAAGCCAGGAGTAGAAGCTCCTCCGTTTTTAGTTTAGTTCAATTTTGGCTTTCTGTGTGCTATCTGTCTAATACCCATGGGTCAACACAATGTGTATTTCTGTTTATTTGTTTGAGTTTTGGATGTATATTTCCCCCCCAAGCTACATCGACAACCAGCCTGAACTCTGCTGTTTGCACTGAGCCATACACCAGGTGAAGACTATTCCTGCTGCTGTGTTTCCTTCCTCCACCATCCTTTACCACCAATCCTTACAGGAAATAAATACGGTAAGCTGCTGACTTCATAAACTTTTTTTCCCCAGCTTAATATAGTATTTTGAATCAGTTCAGCATTGAGACAAATCTAAAAATATTTTCCTTGGACAGTGAATCATCGGAACAGCGTCCAATATATTTTTGGAAAAACAAAAAAAGTGAATGTCCTCACACCTTTAAAATGACTCATTTACACTAGTTTACTTCTTAAGCATGTTGTATCAAACCAATTTAATTTTCTTTGCCATTAACATAATTGATCATAAAATGTATTGATCATATGTGTTTGTGTTATGTAGGCAGTAGAAGATGTTATATTATACAGCAGGAATGCATTATCCATCTGGGATAAGAAGACAAGTTACTAGGACAACATTACTGAATCACTGAATGTAGGCTGTTGATTAAGCTTGACATTGACGGCCCATTTCAGATGGAATTTCCCTTCCCCTTCCGCTGTCTCCACTATCTATTTTGCAAGAGCACCATTGCTGTATCTTGGGCTTGGCACTGCCCAACATGATTATGATTGGTTTAAAGAAATACAGGCAATTTTCCCCCCTATTCTAAAATAATAATGGGTGCAGCCGGATGTTCTCCAGCGATGTTGTTCTGTTTGTTTGACAGAAACAAGCATTACACTGGTAGAAAATCCTATATACTCTATATTTACTGTAGATTTTTAAGTCCTATATTGTCGTTCCATTATGTTGTGACTTTAAAGCACAATATTTACATGTAACTTATTTAGTGTTCATAGATAGTATACTTTCTGTTGTAGCCTCTCCATAGTGGGTTTATGGCATTTAACTCATATCTGGTATTAGGGCTGGGCAACAATTGAAGACAATAATATATTGCCTTTCAATGGCATCATAGATGGAGATAAAAACAAAAATATGGAGATTTTTTGTTACAAAATTACATCGTCCAATTTGATAATAAAAAGCACTATGGCTGGGCAAAATGACAATATATATCCCCAAACAGTATAAAAATGCTTGTGTATATAATTGTGTATTTGTCAAAAATCAGCAGTTATGTCAGGCTTTACGTCATTCAGATTTCGCTTTACGTTCTGATCCTTGCAGGCAGGGGCAAAGCTGGGGCCAACCTTAGAGCATGCTTAAATGGGATATATATATATATATATATATATATATATATATATATATATTTATATATATATATATACTGGGATATATATATTGTTATTGAGATAAGAAATGACCTATATCAGGATAGAAGATTTGGCCATTTCGCCTAGCCCTATCTGGTATACTATTAATGTTTATTGTACAGTTGTGTATCCTGATGAAAGTAATTGCATTTTATTTTCCTAGCTCAGCCTGTCTAGACGTTCTTTAAGTAAATTATATTTGTTTGTCACTTGGCCATCACAGGTGGTGATGCAGTAGTTTCATAACACACTCACATTATGAATACCACAACCAACATACCATGCTGTAAGATCAAACCACTGGGGCATTATAAGCCATAGCACCAGTTTACAACCATTATACCACAGTCCATGTCGTCCCCTCTCGTCCTTTCATCCCATTTGTCCATTTACTCCCAAAGCAGGAGCCGAGAATTTCCCTCCAAACTGGAGCAGAAAATTCAGACTGTCTGCCTTATAGCCTTTATTACGGTGGCCTGGAAGTGCAAAACACTTTTACAAAGCTTGAGACAAATTTACATTTGAGAAAACACTTTTACAAATGACAAAACACTTTTACAAACACTGAAAACAAATTTACAAGTGGCAAAACACTTTTACAATTGACAAAACACTTTTACAAGTGACAAAACACTTTTACAAATGACAAAACACTTTTACAAACGACAAAACACTTTTACAAACGACAAAACACTTTTACAAACACTGAAAACAAATTTACAAGTGGCAAAACACTTTTACAAGTGACAAAACACTTTTACAAATGACAAAACACTTTTACAAACACTGAAAACAAATTTACAAGTGGCAAAACACTTTTACAAGTGACAAAACACTTTTACAAATGACAAAACACTTTTACAAACACTGAAAACAAATTTACAAGTCCCAAAACACTTTTACAATTGACAAAACACTTTTACAAATGACAAAACAAATTTACATTTCAAAAAACAAATTTACATTTCAGAAAACAAATTTACAAGTCCCAAAACACTTTTACAAATCAATTTTCAACCGGAAAAGGAATGTACCGGCACCAGGGCTGAACCTGGATGGGCCAATCACCGGGAGCGACAACTCTTAGTCCCGCCCACCGGGGATGCATGGACAGACGCAAGTGAGGGAAGCGAGGAGAGGAGAAACGATTTAAGAGACATGAGACGTCCTTCCCTCCGGAGCGACACGTGAAGCGACGTCCGTTTCTAATGACGGCGGCAGCAGATCACAGCTGGATCAGCTGTCAGTCGCTTTAACAGCTGGAGACATGCACTAATAATAATAAGTGTTTTCTCTGTTTAACAAACACCTGCACATGAATAACAACCTGCATTGTGTATTTATACTGTGAACTGTGTCCAGCTCAGGGTCACGGAAATGCCTTTATATTATTTATTTATTATTATTTTATTAGGACGGCGTATTAGGGCCAAGTGTGAAAAAAAAATACGGACCGGGGGAAGGGGGGTAAAACTGGTCCATGCCTCACTGGGTTCGTCCGGTGCCACAAATGCAAGCACACACACACTTCAAAGATGAATAAAGATTCCATAAACCCGACTCATCACATGAGAATGCCCGTGAGGAATGAAGGCTGGGAACAATAAACCTGCTGCTGTGAAAAAAGTTTAGACGAACGTTACACACTGTAACTGTCAAGCAAGGAGCAGAGGAGGTCTGAAAGAGAGACAGCGCTCCGTGTGAACGCGAGGAGGAGGGAGCGTCAGTCGGATCACTCATAAACAATCACTCTGATAAAACATCCAAAACAGAGCGAGTGATGGAGAAGAAGAGACATCCCGCGGGTAGAAATCAATGAAATGAAATGAGGGCTGGGCCCTTCTCCCCTGGAGAATATATATATATATATATATATATATATATATATATATATATATATATATATATATATATATATATATATATATATTTTTTTTTTTTTTTTTTTTTTTTTTTTTTTTTAAATACATGGCCCTAATATGCCGTCGTAGTAGACGATCTTGGTGATAAATTAATTATTTGATATCCCAGAACATGACTGTGTCCGCTGAACACCGGCCAATATTTAATTAGGTTAGATGATTCAGGTAAAATGTAAATTATGTCACCCAGCAAGGATCAGCCTCACGTCGGACTGATGGAAATGACAAACAATGTAAAAGTGTTTCTTGCTGACGGACAGACTCTCATACTCTTTACTGTTTGTTTGTTTTTTTACTTTAATAATAATAAATCTGTCGCTCCCGGTGACTGGACCAGACCTGGTCAGACCTCCTCTGCTTCTTGTTGAAAGTTACAGTGTGTAACGTTCGTCTAAACTTTTTTCACAGCAGCAGGTTTATTGTTCCCAGCCTTCATTCCTCACGGTCATCCTCATGTGATGCGTCTTTACGCGTGCCATGGAGTCGGGTTTATGGAATCTTTATTCATCTTTGAAGTGTGTGTGTGCTTGCATTTGTGGCACCGGAGGAACCCAGTGAGGCATGGACCAGTTTTACCCCCCTTCCCCCGGTCCGTATTTTTTTTTTTTTTTTCACACTTGGCCCTAATACGCCGTCCTAATAAAATAATAATAAATAAATAATATAAAGGCATTTCCGTGACCCTGAGCTGGACACAGTTCACAGTATAAATACACAATGCAGGTTGTTATTCATGTGCAGGTGTTTGTTAAACAGAGAAAACACTTATTATTATTAGTGCATGTCTCCAGCTGTTAAAGCGACTGACAGCTGATCCAGCTGTGATCCGCTGCCGCCGTCATTAGAAACGGACGTCGCTTCACGTGACGCTCCGGAGGGAAGGACGTCTCATGTCTCTTAAATCGTTTCTCCTCTCCTCGCTTCCCTCACTTGCGTCTCTCCATGCATCCCCGGTGGGCGGGACTAAGAGTTGTCGCTCCCGGTGATTGGCCCGTCCAGGTTCAGCCCTGGTGCCGGTACATTCCTTTTCCGGTTGAAAATTGATTTGTAAAAGTGTTTTGGGACTTGTAAATTTGTTTTCTGAAATGTAAATTTGTTTTTTGAAATGTAAATTTGTTTTGTCATTTGTAAAAGTGTTTTGTCATTTGTAAAAGTGTTTTGGGACTTGTAAATTTGTTTTCAGTGTTTGTAAAAGTGTTTTGTCATTTGTAAAAGTGTTTTGTCACTTGTAAAAGTGTTTTGCCACTTGTAAATTTGTTTTCAGTGTTTGTAAAAGTGTTTTGTCGTTTGTAAAAGTGTTTTGTCACTTGTAAAAGTGTTTTGTCATTTGTAAAAGTGTTTTGTCACTTGTAAAAGTGTTTTGTCAATTGTAAAAGTGTTTTGCCACTTGTAAATTTGTTTTCAGTGTTTGTAAAAGTGTTTTGTCATTTGTAAAAGTGTTTTCTCAAATGTAAATTTGTCTCAAGCTTTGTAAAAGTGTTTTGCACTTCCAGGCCACCGTACTTTATCCCCCCTACTTCACATTCTCAAACCTGCACGCACTCTTCTCCTGCCCTTGCCCTTTAAGCTGAAAATAGTGTGTGCGCCTGTGTACATGAGTGTGATACAGTTTGTGTGGGTGTGTATGGGTAGGTATTTAAGAGTGTGTGTGTGTGTGTGTGGGAGATAGAGGAGGAAAATGAGGACATATGGCTGTGAATTCCCTGAGATCCCACCTAAAACACTGCAGTATTCAACGCATAAATCACCCAGACTGCTGAAACACACAGGATAACTCTGCGCTTATGTTTATGCATCCGTGTGTGTGTGTGTGTGCACGCACATGCACCTGCCACACACACACATACACAGCACGCATACCTGTGCACCAGCCTGGGAGTATTTCCCTACAAGCACAGTTCGTCAGTGTGATGATCACACACATTCATTTGCATTTATGTGCGCGCACACTTGTCGGGACATTATGTAGTGTATGTGTGTGTTCTCATGCACTCATATTTGTATGGGTGCATGATTTGCATACCAGTGTACCATAATGGGCCTGCTCTACAAATTCTGGCCTCCAGCTCTGGTCCACCCTATCCCCTCTTTCTCCCCCTGTGTCTTTTTCTGGTTCAGCGCAGGTTCTCTAATGCTATCACTCTAACCATATGGTGGGAGCATCAGTTAAATTGCTGCTGTTTCAGCGCTGCTTGGCCTGCGTACAGATCGACATGCACACACACACTCACTCACTCACACGTGCGCATTCTTTGGCTGGCCTGTGTACAGATCCAAACAAAGCCATATGGCCCTTCTCTTTCTTCATTTACCTCATTTACTGTATGTAACCCAGGTGCAGCTGAAGGACAAGAAGAACTAGAAACACCTGTCATAGCGGGCCACAGAACACAGGAAGAGGGGGAAAGTAAAGTGGTGCACAGAGCGCTTTCAATTTGGTCTAAAGTCGGCCTAGATCCCTGCGCTCCTGCTGTCCAAAGCCACTTACACTCCACCACCAGCTACACAGGAAGACTGTATGAGATTAAATTATAAGATTAAATTAAATTCTCCATCTTATCAGCACTGCAGTGTGCTGCAGATGTATTTTTTAAAGTATGGACCTATCCTGGTTTTGCATCGTTTAAACTTGTGTAAAAAAGGTCAGAATGTTGCCCTCAGAGGCCAGAGTTTATCCAAGAGGGGACAGAACAGCACGTCTAACTGCCTTATCTAAAGCCGGTGTGGTGTATGTGTGTGCATGCTCAAATGCGTGCATGCATGTGTGTCTGTTTTGTGGGAACATGACTGTGGATGTTTCCTCTCCTCCTAGCCATTAGAAGGGGCTCATATAACCAGCCTCTGGGCCTCAGAGAGACACACTCTCTATAAATACACACCACTTAAGGGCCTGTGGGGGACTCGCTACACACATACACACACACACACACCACACAAGCAGTAGTTCCACGACTCCCTATTAAGCCTTCAAATGGATGTTTATGCTTTTGCTTAATAGGAACAGGCTTCAAAACTATACGCTTCAAAATTCTGCAAGGTTAAAAAAAACAAGTTTATGCTGAGCAGCGAATACATACACCCCCCTCCCTGATGCCCCTGTTATTGCTTACCTTACCTGTTTCATATTGTACTTGTACTTGTAATGTGTGTGTGTGTGTGTGTGTGTGTGTGTGTGGCTTTGATTAACTAAATGAATAAACCTTCTCATTCACACAGTGCAATCTCATTCACATTGCTTAGGGGACATTTTTAGAGTTCAAAATTTTTTAAAATAAGGTTAGTTGTTTCTTTCTTCATACATCATTGTGCACCTTTAGAACATTTTGCTAGAAAAGAGATAAAACCATGGAACAGATGTCCCTGTTGTCCTTCTGCCCTGCGTGTGTATGCGTTTGTTTGTGTGTGTGTGTGTGTGTGTGTGTGTACACGTGCATGTGCTTCTGTGCTGTGCAAAAATCCTTTGCCATTAGTATTTTTAGTCTTTTAGCACCTTGTTTTGGCAGCATGTTCACTACTTTTATCTGGTACCTCGGTAATGGCCTGTGTAGTATTAGGCATGCACATACACACATACAGAGGACACAAATACACACCACTACTACACACTGGTGTATGAGCAAGCACACACACATCTGCATACACCTTTTAAAGTTGAGTCCTTCCTCATGTCGATGGTCTTCAGAGATACGACGTCCTCTCTTCACCTGGCCCCGGGCATCAAAACCCCATTTCTACATCAGAATGTCAAGCCTGTTCATTTTTCTGTCTGCCCATTTAGTGTGTCCCAGTGGAGTTTCTGTCTGTCTGCTAGTCTGCTAGTCTGTTTGTCCATCCCATCAAAGCCCGCTTTTTCCCTAATAGAAGCACCATCTGTCTATCTGTCTGTCTGTTCAAACTGTCTGTCCATCTGTTTGTCCATGCGTATGCATGCCAGTCTCTCTTTGCCCTCGCTTTCTGTCTATCTCCGTCTTTCTCTCCAGTTATCAATCTTGTTGTTAATTTATCAGATATTCCATCTGCCTGATTGTCCGTCATCAATCTGTCCATCTGTTTGTCTAAATGCCTTTCTTACATCCCCCGTACCAGAAAGCTTCATAATGTAGAGATGCCAGTGAAACAATTTTATTCTGTCTGTAGATTCTGTGGAATCACAGATTGTTACACGCTGAATGGCTGAAAGAGTTTGAATGTATAGATGGTAATTTAATGTAAAATCCATAAACAGTTGTACCAGATTAATTTATTTGGAAATTAGATGGGGCTATAAAGATCTCCATGGGGATTTGGTTACTGGCAGTATTGTCAAAATGATCCACAAGATAATATGAACTACGATTATGGCCTCACAGTTGTATGCCTCCGCCAACAAGTCAAGCTGCAGTTTACACCTGTTTAATCATTCCCATAATTTTTTTTCAGAACATTATCATGCCACATTAAAATTGACCTTTGACCTTTTTGATATAAAATGTCACCACTTCATCATTTTATCCAATTTATTTGCATATTTGTCATAATTAGCATATTGATTACTCTATTATGGGCAAGAGCATATGCTGTGAGATCACAGGGACCTTTGACCACCAAATATCAGCAAGTTCCTCTTTGAGTCTAAGTGGACATTCGAGCCAAATTCCTTAAGGTGCTCAGAATATTGCATTTATGAGAACAGAAAACCTAACCTCTTTTAGATTTACTAAGTCAATGCTCTGGTGTGACTCACTGATGTAGTGATACAGAGGAAAGACTAATGTGTAGAAATATCTAAAAATATGAATTATGAAAAAGTCGATATTATGTAAGTACAAAGAAAGCATAATATAATAAGCTTGTATACTCATTCAATGTAAAATTTAAAAATAAATACATTCGTAAAGTGAACAAAAGTGAACAATATTATTTTTTGAAAACTCAAGACAAGGCATCCCTAGTTTAGACACCCACTGGTGAGATCCACTGAGTGACCAGAACAAGTAAACCATGCTGTCTTCATAGACTCCTGTGGATGCTGTGCTGTCAGTACCTGTTTCAGTCTGGCTGCTGTGCGGTGGAGTGTTCGCGGCTGTTCTTCTCTCCCACTCGGTGAATGCAGCTGTCACCCCAGAGACACAGTGAGCAGATCCACCGAGCTGCATTAGCAAGAATTCAAGAGCTTTATCACTTGGCTTGTTGACAAAATAAAGTTGCCGTAGTCACCAAATCCACCACAAAGTTGGCAACACTGGTGTATTGACGAATGCCCCGTTGGGCAGCCTTGACACAGTGGCACATTGTGTGTCAGTCACCCTTTGTGTTGGTTAACAGTTATGTGAAGGAAAACTATAAAAGCCAGGACACGCTTTAAAACCAGTGGTAAAACTTTACAACATGCACGATAAGAAAGATGTTCTGTCAAACGCTGTTCCTGGCAGATCTTCAAACTGTTTATCACTGACAACAAAGCTTCTGCCATCTTTTTAATCCAGATGAGTCATAATGAAAGAAGCCTCATCTATTTGTACTCTGCTGCTTCACATTAATTGATTTAACTATGTACACAAACATGGATTCACATTTGAGGGGGTTTAATATTTGAAAATTTGGACTGAATACATTTTAAAGCCGTTTATGGATTAGCATGTGTATCCATGCCAGTCTCTTTCTGTCTATCTCCGTCTTTCTCTCCAGTTATCAATCTTGTTGTTAATTTATCAGATATTCCATCTGCCTGATTGTCCGTCATCAATCTGTCCATCTGTTTGTCTAAATGCCTTTCTTACACCCCTCGTACCAGGAAGCATCATAATGTAGAGATGCCAATGAAACAATTTTATTCTGTCTGTACATTCTGTGGAATCACAGGTTGTTACACGCTGGATGGTATGGTTGGAATGTATAGACGGTTCTTCAACATAAAATCCATAAAGATTAATATATTTGGAAAATTAGATAGAGCCATGAAGGTCCCCATGGGGATGCTGGGTTACTGCTGCTGTTGACAAAATGATCCACAAGATAATATGAAATATTTCCAACTTTAATTCCTACCTCACAGTTGTATGCCTGCATCAACCAGTCAAGTTGCAGTTTACATCCATGTCTATCAAGGCTCATATAATATAGGCTATGTAGACTTTGGAGGATTTTAATAAAAGGTTTTATGTGTATTTTTCTGGCAAAATTGAAATGATCATTGGCCTCAACATTAAAAATGGATTCTAATATAAAAATATTTTACTGCAGAAGTGGTTAAACAGACAGATATTATGGCACACACCATTAAAGAAGTGCACAATAAAGCCAGGGCAAATGGGAGAAAATACAGCTGAACTCAAGTAATTTCAAAAGGCAAGCTCTGACTGATCCTATACTTGGTGTGACAGTGAGTAGGGGGTTTCTCTACATGTGTCAACAAACAGAAAGTGACTGGCTTGATGCATTGAAGAAATATAGTATTACAAACAGATAAACTGAGGGTTTTTTTTACTTTTTTTTTTTTAAACTTTTGATACCTTAAATATATTTTGATGCTCATACTTTTGCACTTTTATGTCAGTAAAATTTTGAATCCATGACTGTTACTTTTAATAGAGTATTTCCATACTGTAGTATTGCTAGGCCTACTTTTAATTTAGTAGAAGAGCTGAGTACTTCTTCCACCACTGAGATGAAATGATCAACAACGCCATTATTCTTCAAGATGAGCACTGCAACTTTTCAGTAAGCTCCTCCAGCCTCCATCCACTTCCTACTGTATAGTATACTTTATAGTATGTGCCCTGGATGTTATTTATCATACGTCTTCATTGTTAATTACAGTGGGAATGTACCTGATCACTTCCAGCAGTATAATGGGGTAGACCTACGTTTGTTTTAGGGTAACCTGGAGTATTTTCATGTTGAGTCTCCTTGGCCTGCAAAAGACATATTTACTTGTAAGATAAAGACACAAAAATATGATAATCTAAAAAAAAAGTTTCAAATTAAACCACCAATCAGTATAAAACAATAGGTTAAATATTTGAATAATTTAACTGAAAACATTTTAAGGACTTTTTATTGATTTAGTAGACATTCTCTTTTCAGTATTATACAATTTTCCCATTCACAAACACCACACCAGTTGAAAAAGTGTCAAAAATTTTTTTAAATATAACTTAACTTTACTAAAGACTCTAACACATTAAAAGATAATTTTGCATTATTTGTCCACATAGATATATACCTTTATGAAAAACAGACAGAAGAAAGCTTTACCACAGTGTATGTTGCCCTTATCAGATCATGTTACCAGATGGAAGGAGCAGAAACTCAGAGAGAAGAACAAACATATATCCCCATCAGCATTTTCTGTTGTTTGTAGAGTTACAGTATGTTGTTTATCAGCTGTGTGCATGAATGCAGGTCAGAAATATTGAAGCGGAGCAGTAGCACAGAGCGAACAGAAGCAGTAATAGCCCAGAGCGCTTCATTGAGACGGTGCAGTATTTTCCATACCTGTTTATTCATTGTCAGGGTCACGGGGTGCTTGAGCTGATCCTAGGAAAGGCAGAAAAACACCTTGGACAGTTTGCTTGAGCACTGCAGGCTAATGCATAAACAGACAAACAACTTTAAAACCTAGGCTGAATTTTGAATCTTCAATTTACCTTACTTGGATATCGTGGGAAGGAACATAAACATGCAAAATTCACATAAAAATACCTGGGCTGAGATTTAAAAACTTTAGCTGGCGTCATTTAACCACTGAGCCCCAGAGCCTGGTCACACATTATCCCCTCTTTCAAGACAGCTTCGATGAGGTCCGCTGTGGCAGGAATCATTGTACATGGGAACAGAAGTCTGCTCTGACAGGTACACCTCAGGGTGCACCTCAGGGGTATGACACAGAGGTTTATGGTGCACTAAAGCTCCATCAGCTCACTTTAGAGATGTTGACAGGGTGAGTTCCTCTAGCTGGATAGACAGAAACCAGTGCACAGCTACAAAAACTCTTCCTGGCTGACAAAATGAAAAAATGTAACAGTGCTTTATGTGTGTGTGTATGTGTGTGTATGTGTGTGTGTTTGTGTGTGTGTGTGTGTGTGTGTGTGTGTGTGTGTGTGTGTGTGTGTGTGTGACTGTGCGCGAATGTGTTAGTGTATTTAATCCTCTGGCTTATCCATCCAATTCAACAGATGTTAGAGTTTGAAATCCAGCCTGGAATCATTAGCAGTAATTTACCCCTTAAGTACAACCTGATTACTTGCAAACACTGATGCACAGAGGGTAACACTTTACAATACGGTACACTAAATTGTGAGTAGTTACAACAAACAAGTGGGGAACAACTCGAGAGCTGATAATTAGGCAAAACATTTTGTTCATAAGTGGTTTCTGAATAAGTCAGAATCTATCTAGGACTATAATTAGGGTGACCTGGGTAACATGTAAGTGCACACACATTCATGCACAAGCCAGCACTGAAAAAAAGTACAATACAATAATTCTTTGTGATATCTTCGTCGATTCTCCAGTAACACTTTATTTCAAGGGGTATGCATAAGACTGATATGACACTGTCATAACCATGACATGACATCTGTAATTGAGATGAAGGAGGCTTTACTCATGCTTATGAATGTTGTCATTAAGTGTCATTTGGTCACTTATGTCCCCTTTACTGAAAAGTTGACATTGTTTGAGATGGCCTAAAGAATCACAGCAAAGAAAAAGAGTGGAAAACTCCTCCTAATAATGTATACGTACACTTAAGTTGTTGACTAAGGCAAATGTTAAAATAAACTTGTTTTTCCCTTTCTCTCTTTTGTTTTTGATCCCCCCCCCCCCCCCCCCCCCCCGTACAAAATGTACATGTACGTGAATATGTACTGAAGTAATCCTGTGTTCTTGTCAAAGACATCCCAAACAATGTCAACTTTGCATTAAAGGTGACACGACTGGCCGAATGACACTTAACAACAACATTCATAAGCATGCATAAAGCCTCCTTCATCTTAATGACAGATGTCATGTCAGTCTTATGCATACCCCTTCAAGTAAAGTGTCAATTGTCAGTTTTTTTTCTTTAGGCTGATGATTAGTTTCAACTTTCAATTTTCTACACTGGTGACAAAAATTCATCTGATGATAGCGGTGTGCTTTCATACGCTGCTTTCATTATCCTTAACCTTTTCTGAACTACAAACTATCTGACACATCGAGACAGACAACCATTCATTCTGCCATTCACTCCTATTGGCAGTTTAGAGTCACCAATTAAACCTAAGCTGCATGTCTTTGGACTAAGGGAGGATGGATGGAGCATTAAGTTGTCAAATTTTAACCCACCTCATTGCGCTTTCAACTTGCAATAAGTCGGTTTACACAGAGGTTTACATGTAGAATAGCCGCTATGATGATTGCAGTTCTTCGCAATGGCAACATCCATCCATCCATCCATCCATCCATCCATCCATCCATCCATTATCCTTAACCACTTATCCCAACTCTGGTCACGGGGGGCTGGAGCCAGCTGTGGGAGGATGGCTGGAGCATTAAGTTGTTAAATTTTTACCTCACCTCAGTGTGCTTGCAACTTGCCGTAAGTCCGTTTACAGAGAGGTTTACACGGATGATAGCTGCTACAACGGTTACAGTTCTTTACAATGGCAACAGTACACATAAGAATGGCAGCAGCTCTGTCCACAATTGTCCTTTAATTTGAATGGGAATGTCTGTTCCACTCTTTCTATTCTATGGGTACACTATACCGAATAGTCATCCCTCACTACACCATCATTATCTGACACTTATCCTTTTGTTCTGCACTCATTCCTTGGTTACTACTTATAATTAAGTGCTACGGTTTGAGAGGTGGAGCAGGTGCAAGACAAGACTCTGTGGGATGGAGACTGAATGTGTGAGTTTTTGATATTGTGCTCTTCCGCTCTCTTTACCTTTTGTCTCTTGTGTGTGTGTGCGAGTGTGTCTAAGTGTGCACATGTGTGAGTGCAGTTTTTTTTCTGCAAGTGGTGATCCATTACTTTGTCAGCTCTTCCCCATGATGCTTAACAGCAACAGGAACATTGTGTCTGGAGAAAATGACTTCATCCTCCAGAAGACAATACTAGTTCATTCCTTTATTTCCCCCAGACTGCCTCTCTCTCCTTTGATCCCTCACTCTGGCTCTTACTGTATAGTGTCTGTATCAGTGTCTGCTTCTCTGGATCACTTCTGCTCTTCCTATTTTCTGTCTATTACTCCTTTTTTCATTCCTGCTATTTCTCTCTTTTCCTTTCTGCTGCTCACTCTGTCTGTGTCTCAAATGCTAAGGCGATACATCTATTGAATGAGCGATGATCGGGCAAGCAGCTTCTTGTTTGTTTGTTTTTTTACATAATTGTAATGTGACACACACACACACACACTGTCATTTTCAGTATTCTTTTTCCTTTTCTCTGCCTCTCTCTTTTCTGAAAAGAGTGATTATCATCAACCCTCTCACTCTGCTACCCCCAAGCTAACTGACCTTGGTTGCCCATTTTCATGCAAAGTGAATACAGGAGAGAGCTTGCAGAGTTTTACAGACCGCTTTAACAGTTAATGCTATACACTTCGCTGGTATTTACACATATTAACACACAAACATACACCAAATATTGCAAATGTGGGAAATATATATTTAGGTTGGTGTGGTGAAGATTGGTGAAATCTCCAGCCAATCGTATTTCTTGCCACAGACCTGTTGAACAGCTGTGTAAGACACAAAACAGCTCACAGTGAAAGGCAGTACATGGAGAAATGTATTGTGCTGCCCAGGAGACTTTGGCCCAAACATCCTTTCCCTACTGCAACATATTTTCACAGCCTTAATTTTACCATTACTTTTTTAAAGGAACAGTCCATTTTCAATGAGAATTTAGTGTCATATTTGATAGATTAGTTAAGTGTTGAAGCTTAAAATTACAAGAAAATATTGATTTATACATGCAAATCTTATCATCAAGACATACAAGCTTGTTTAAACGTTTTTTTTTTCAGACCAACAGAATAAGTATAACACCAAAGACACATTTAGACATTTTCTTTTCCTGACATACTTGTTTTAGGTGTATAAAATTGAAGTTTTGCCAGCCTGCTTATGTCACTCTCTTTTTTTTTTCATTTTTTCTTTTTTTTTAGAACTTACCTTCTGATAATCTTTTAGGAAATCATAACAGCAATCCGACGAAACCATTCTCACTTCAGCTCACAGCATTTTCATTTACACCTTCCCTGTAGTAAGAAACGGGGGGGTCAGCTGCCCAGCTTTTCAGGCTTGTAAAACTGCCACAAATTGAAACCCCATGTCAAATCTGGTTCTTGGTAGTTGCACTGCTTACAAATCCTGCAAACAGTCGTTAAGCTGCATTTCCACTGCTGCTTACTGATGAAAACTCCACTTCCAGTTCTGATCATTAAACTACATTTAGTCTAATAATGAGGACAAGGTGTGTCCCTGTCAGGACATAGTGACAAATGCTTGATAATTGGGGCTGTCCTAATTGGGACATCTAATCACCCTTGCGTCCCAAATCTGGGGAATCCCATGGGAAACAGGGATATATGATCTACATTCCTTTGTCTTGTAGAAAGTTTTGCTGCAGCCTTTTGAGTGAGCTGTATGACAGGGACATGTACAGCTCAGTCGAGAAAAGAAGGATTCATTGGAGTCATCATCATGTTTGGGAATCAAAGCATGAATAACTTTATCCATATCTGACAAATATGACAAATTATTTCTCTTTGATATAGTTCTCAGTTGGTAAAAAAGGAGTTAACAATCCTTATCACTTGACCTTCTAAAGAGAAATCTGGCACCTTTTATATGGATGTTCTATCAGCGCTGATAGTAAATTTAGTCGATTGAAACAAATGGTGTGCTATATCGACCAAGAAAGAGTTCTCCTGCTGCAAAATCTGCTGTCCTCCTGCATCCAGACGTCATTAGATGAGACAGTGAGGCAAGGTACACCTACACAGTGCTTTTTCAGCATTAGTAGCTGAAATAACAGAACAGAAACAGAAACAGAACTTCCTTAATTTTGAAAGAAAACCCTACAGGAGCGAGGAAATCCACACATATATGTAAAGGTGAGAGTCATGGTTTTACTTGTGTCATTTAAATTGTGGAATGGTCGCAGTTTGGTAAGGTTTAGACAACAAAACTACCAAAAACTAGAAAAAGTTAAAACACTAGCCGTGTTTCCATTAAAGTCTAATCGTTTTGAAGCGAAATGTCACATTAAAGAAAATGTGAATTAGAGACGTTTCCATCAACTTGTTTAGAGCAAATAAACAAAGCTGTATAAAAGTACTTTGGTCAGAAGGTGGCAGTGTAGTGTATTGCTGTAGGCTAACCTGTCAGTAAGCCGTAGTAGAAAAAGAGAATGTGCGAGAAAGAAAATAGTAGAAGAAGTAGAGATTGAGCAAGAGAGAAAAAAATATTTAAAAAAAGATGTTGCTATTTGGACAACTTTGGTCACATAAAACATGCCATCAGGAATTAGATAAAATTGGGCAACTTATAATTTTTCTTTAATGTCAGATTGTTTTGACAGAGCGAAAACTGCTGATCAGTCATGTGAGATAAATGTTCGTCAGAATTTATTTGGAAAAAGCGATTCCATCTCCCATTTAGCACATTAACTATTTTTCGAAAAAGACAAAAACTACCTCAAGCAAGCATAAAAACTTTCAAGCACATTTTGAATTTTGGTGTTTCCATCAAGCTTTTCTCATGCAAATCTTCAAAATGCGCAGAGAAATTTGTTGATATTTAGTGACTACTGACTTGTGGTGCCTTTGGTCATGGTAATGACTACGTTTGCAGTTTTTGTTGGACGCTGTTTCCGACACCAAACCGGAGAGAGCCTGTGTTTGCGTTATGCATGAGAGTTTTACTCCCCACTTGGGCAGAGGCGTGCTGGAGACCTTCTTCAGGGTCCAGAAGATAAACTGGAAAATACAACCAAGACCAGCAGGTTTCTCAGTCAGGAATTTATCGCCTCAATTGACCACATTTTACCTTTAAACTTAAATCACGGTTCAAAATAGTATTGTGTTAATATGTTCAGATATTTAAACCTGATGTCAGATCATTCTACAGAGAGATGACAGAATCAAAAGGTATGAACAATACAATTGGTTATCATCTGCCAAACAATAATAAGAGAAAGCATCAGAATGAATGGTGTTGTTAAGAGAAAGCAGAGTCAGATAATAAGTGTTACCTCCTGTCTCTCTGTTATCAGAGCATACACATGTTGTGTTGATGTTCTATTGTTTCAGAAGTATTTTGGGCAATCATGCGTGTGAAATGAGTTTCGATAGGGTTTTGATTGCAGTCTCTGTCTCAATGGGTCGGGTTGTCATCTGTTTGAAAAGTGAGCTAGAGGGGAGCGACATGTATTTACCAATGTCCTGCAAACATTGTCTGCTGAAACATAGGAGTTATTCCTTTATTCTTTATTCATATTACTGCTATAATTGTTCCCTTTATTTGGCTCTATTATGAATAACTGATTTATTGTGAGTGAATCCTGTTTATGCATGCGAGTGGGAGCACCATATTATCTGCCGATGCCCTGAGAATAGATGTGGTCTTCGGGGGCTCTTGTCGCCATGACTTAATTCACAAATAAATATCAACACCTCACCTTATGATACCTCATTTACATGCAGCTCATTGTATTTCATTCTGCTGCCTTTGAATTGGAAAGTGCATATCAAGTTGATGTAAATGCCAACATGTCACAGTTTAGAAATAAATGATGGACTTAAGTCTGAGAGTTTCTGCTACCTGTTGAAGGTTTGGAGTATGGCACTGATGAAATAAATGGATTGTGACTTGTAATTACGTGTTTAGAGAGAATAAAATGAGTGTCAGCGAAAAGGGCTTTCATTATAGGTTTCGCTTACATGAAATATCTATTGAGAAGCTCATTATAATTATCCATTATAACAATTAAATACAGATATAAACTTTAAGAGTCATTACCATAGGACTGAAGCCTCATTTGTTTTTGTATTATTTCTTTACAACAAAGGCTTTTATGTCTTAACTATACAAAATGGGAAAAAAGATCTGTATTGATTTGCAGTGAATGAGCCGTATTAGCACATGTTCATGGTTCAAATGATTCTTTTGAAACGATACATTTTGTTCCTGTTCCAAGAACTCTGGGATTTGCCAAGTTTGTGGCTGTCTCTGTGTGTTTGTGTATGTGTGCGCACACACATGTGCACCAGTCTCTTCTCTCTACAGTATTTTTCCACACAATGACATCCCATTCAAATCCAATTAAAGCAACACAGAGGGCTTCACAGCATCATTCATTCAGCTGTCACTCATTCTCCCCCTCTATCTCTCACACACTCTGTCTCCCTGCTGCCTGTGGACGACTGGGTGGTAACTGGGTGGGAGAGCTCTAACTATCACTTCCTTGTTGTCTCTCTGTCTTCCCCTTTTATACTTCCTGTCTTGAGCTGGCACCTTTGGATAAATAGGCTATGTTTTACTTGGCATATTGCTGGGATGTTTGTTTATCTAGAAAACAACTTGTGCACTTATGTGTTTGTGGATGTTCATCCTGTGATGTCACGTTGTAATCTGTATTGCATAGTACTTCAGTTGTGAAGTGGCATGGAGGCCGTGGAGAGCCTCTGTAAGCTGGCGTTTGGTTAGTTGGTTTCTCTTGACTGCAGGTTCACCTCTATAGCCAGGCAGGCCCACACGAAGGGGTCTGAGGGGGCTGCCCCCGTTCTCCCAGACAGGTCGCTTGGTAGCGTATCCAACATTCAACGTCTGCCCCAGCTGTCCTACAACGGAGCCCATCTTGGGGTTACAGGGTTGTGAGGTCGCGGTTCACCTCCAAGGCAGGGCCTCCAGCAAACATGATGATTCTCCAACCCTACACCCCTAATCTGCAGGTCTATGCTGGCTTCCTGGTTTATCCTGCCAGTAACACAAACTTGTCTTATTGATTAAGCTTTACAGGTCTAAGTACACATAGCTGATACAGTAAAACGTCATTGCAGTAAATGTAATAATATTATTAAAATCATATTAGTTACAGGTTATAATAAGCTACAAGTAATTTGATTAAAATGAAAGCCATTGATTCTGTCATGAACACATCATTTACATAATTCAGAAAGCTGAGTTGCATTTAAGTAAAGGCATTAATGGAAACATTGCAACACTCCTTGAAACATGGTCAAATTACCATAAGCAAATAAATATTCATACACTCACTGGTCACTCTAGCTAGCCCGATGTACCTAATGAAGTATCCGGTGAGGCCTTCTGCTGCTGTAGGCCATTTTCTTCAAGGTTGGATGTGTTGTGCGTTCAGTGATGGTCTTCTGCATACCGTGGTTGTAACAAGTGGTTATTTGAGTTATGTTGCCTCTCTATCATCTCGAACCAGTCTGGCCATTCACCTCAGACCTCTGGCATCAACAAGGCATGTTAGTCCAGAGAACTGTCGCTCACTGAATATTTTTTCTCTTTCTGACCATTCTCTGTAAACTCTAGAGATGGTTGTGTGTGAAAATCCCAGTAGATCAGTACTTTCCACCAACAACCATGCTACGTTCAAAGTCACTTAAATCACCTTTCCTCTCCATTCTGATGCTTGCTTTGTACTTCAGCAGGTCATCTTCACCATGTCTACGTGCCTAAATGCATTGAGTTGCTGCCATATAATTGGCTGATTAGATATTTGTATTAACGAGCAGTTGAGTGTATATATTATAATGGTTACTCATATATTTTTAGCTATTTAAAAGCAGTTGATGACAAGTATGCATGTTATAGCAGAGACCCAGCTGCAAATGCAGGACATACTGCTCTCTAAGCAACAATGTTAACATGGCACAGACAGGGTGACTCTTTTGGCAGCCGGAGTATGAACCAGTCCTTTCCAGGACTGCTACACTATCGCTACAAAACAGGAGAGCGTCCCACTGCCAAATGTCACCCCACAGCCCACATGTCTTGGAAGACCAAACCTCTTTAGGAGCCATAACCACAGCATGCATTAGGGTTAGGTACAGTGCCTCACCAGGACGGACACTGACCATATGGGGAAATTAATTAGGCAGCAACAGTAATGATGAAGCAAGTATGTTGTCAAAAACAACCCCCAGTGAAGCCAACCGTTTAGCTTTGCATGAGCAGCAGAAAGGTAAACAGTTAGGGACTCTGAGTGCAACACGTCTCAGCTGAGCTATGGGGTATTCGATGAGAAAGTGAGTAAATGTGTTGTGATCCTTAGTTTATCATCATTTTGTTTTGCAGCATGACTAATATTGCCACTGCCATGTAAGCTAACTGACAGAACCAGCAGGTGTGACGGCGAGGCAAACTCGGAGTCTGACTCAGTGTCATGGCAACAAGTACACACAGTAGAGGCAAACTGATATGTGCTTTCTTCGGCATTCCTGTGTGTAATGTGTGCACATTTGAACATTCAATTTGTGGATGTTTTTTTATAATCTGCATATTTTTTTTAAATGTTTGCACTTGAAATTGTATCATCGTTTTGCATATATTAGAGAGTTCTGGCAAGCACAGCTAAACTGGATTGTTTTGACATGCTCGTCTTGGAATTGAATAACATAACATATTTTCTGTGTCACTTTTCTGTTTCCAACTAAAGGCTGAAAATCTTTGATAGAACAGTGTTGTTTCTGTGATTTAACCATCATTCATGCTTCTGTCTTTTCTATTTACTTGCCCTTTCTTTCATTACAGCTATAGTTAATTAAATGCAGCTATGATTACCTGGTAATTTTCCATTGTTGACATTGATTTATCTACAATATAAAAAGGCTTTTAAAGTAATGGTTACCATTATTTGTATGCCACATGAACACATAAACAGCTGCTGCACTGAAATCAAAATTATTTCAAATGTGCGTCACATGTGATTTGTAATGTTAGTATTTGACTGCTTGGTAAGCATTTATTTCATGTGCATTTAGACAGTTTGGTTTATGTTAGTGTGTGTGTGTGTGTGTGTGTGTGTGTGTGTGTGTGCTAGAGGGGCACTACAGGGAGCACTGTTTCCATTAATGTCTGTACTAAGATGCAACTCAGCTTTCTGAATTATGTAAATGAGGTGCTGTAAATTCATGACAGAATCAATGGCTTTCATTTTTATCAAATCAATCAGGCCTCCATCAGTCCACAAACTCCACACTACTGCAGGACACACAGACAAACACACACACACACACACACACACACACACACACACACACACACACAAACACCGCAAGGCCTTATATTAATCCTGCCAAGACAGGCCTTAGAATAATGAGTTTTGGAATGATGTGTATACAGTCATAAATATATTTTTTGCTTTTAACCATCAGCTGATTCATGATAAAGTGTGCGTGTCTGTGTGTGTGTGTGTGTGTGTGTGTGTGTGTGTGTGTGCGTGTGTGTGTGTGTGTGTGTGTGTGTGTGTGAGAGAGAGAGAAAGTGAGAGCGAGAGAGAGCAGTAGTGGGGCCTTTGTGATGAGTCAACTATTGGGAAGTTACCAAATGGATCTCAGCCTGATATATAAGTCATGGAAGATGAAGAGTTTGGGCATTTTACTACAGTGCTGCATATAAACTCACACTTAGTGTCGCACACACATAGCCTATAAAACAGCTACCGTTTCCAGCATGGTGTCATAATATTCAGGCTTTTTTTTTACCTCCTGTAAACAAAGTATGTTGCAAAAACCATTTCATATAGAAGAAGCTTAATGAATCATAAAGTAATAGCATTGTACCACAGGACACACTAAAAAAAGTTATACAGGGAGTTTTCTACTCTACTCTGTCTGCTATCTAATTTTATTTCATTTCAATTCGTGAAATTTAGGCTGCAACAGTTAGGGAGTCTAAACGGAGCTAAAAAGGGATAAGAGAGCAGAGGTATGGGTTAAGACACCTATCAAGCCCAACATCCTACTCTTCAAAATGCTATGTACCCTTTGGATTGGTCTTGTAACTCACTACCAATGAACATGAACCCATATGTTTAGCAGGCTCCAGATTAAATCAGGAGCTGTTCAGTGAGATACGCCTGAGACATGACAACAGCCTATAGGAGGAGAAAATTGAGTGTTGACATATCAGTGTCACATTGAGTGTTATTACCACCTGCTAGCCTAAATAAAACAGTGAATTCTCATGAAGGCATCTGAAAGATCTCCTAAGGAAACTTTTGCAGCACAATTCCTATGAAATGTGACAGGGTGCAAATGCTTTTTTCAAGACATTGCACAAATATGACGACAGGACATTGTTGACACATTATGAAAGCTCTCGTACAGTACATTATATTCGCTGTTTTATACACATTAATTCTGTAAAACCTGCACAAGGTTTGAAAAAAAGGACATCCATCTCCCCCTGCACCCAACCTAAAGGTCACCAATTTTATCATTATGTTATTTCACCAGTGGACACATTTTTGTGGGACACCTACTAATTCGTATGCACTACTTTTTGTAGGAAATGATTGATTCTGTTCATGTACAATAGCCTAAAATTAATAATACAATTAAGTGAAAATTATGCATTAATGTGTCTAGTAATACTGTGCTGAGTATTTCAAATTTAAAATACCTATCAACAATGTGGCTATAAACACATTAAAATCCACCCTCCAGACAAATTTAAAAGTATGTAAAACATAATCTGCTATGGTTAATATTAGACATGGTTTTCCCACATAGAAAAATTAAATAGAACTTGACTTGTCTGCCTCCTCATGCTACACAAGCATTGCATTTCCTCCTTACCTTACCTGGTAATATCAAACTTCATGTCAAACTTTTGAACCTGCATCTATTTTTAACATTCTGTGACTCAGTTCTCCCTCTGTGCTGCTTGTCAGTTGCAATGTTAAAGTTCCACTTCAGACATGTTTTAAGTCAGTCAGTAAATACTCTGCTATGATTAATATTAAGTTTAACATGGTTACCACGCATTGAAAGTAAAAAATAAAAAAAAAGAAGAGCAATTTTGAGAAGGGGCTGGAAGCTCATATTCTCTTTCTCGCTTATGGAGAAATTCTGGATCTGCCATGTCCAGCAGCACTACTGGTGCCAGGTTGACAGGTGAAAGAACAGTGTGAACTGGCCACAGCTCACTGTCTGTAGACTGTAGATGTAGTATTCATGTTTGATCTATTTTCTCTGTCAGAGGAAACATCTGCAGTTTTGGGTTTCCTTCATAGCTTTTAATTGGCTTTTGTAGTTTTGACAAATCAAATCTTGCTTGTTTGGTTGTTTGGATCTTTGCTTTCAGAGAAGTGCAGAGACATCTCCAGTGTTGTAAAGTTACTTTTAACACTAAGTAGTTACTTTATAAAGTTACACTTTATTGCAATTAACTAATGAATTACTTTTAAAAGTACTTTACCCATAATATAAATTTAGTTATAAGTGTTAATTATTAAAAGAATAGTCATGTGTGAAAAGCTGAGTATTCTTATAGTAAAGATAGGTACGACACTAACCATAGTTATATTTTAATATTTATCACCAAAGCTAAAACTAAAGTCAAATTGCAATTTTCTGTTTGTTTTTCTTGTTTTGGCCTCCACATCAATTCCCTAGATTTTCTTTGGTAATAAAACAATATCCAGTTAGGACTCCCCTTGTTTAATTAATTTATGTTACCATTAACAGAAATAACTTTAAAGAGGACAGGGGACTTGTGCTTTCCGTCAGCTTTTACTCTTATCTCCAAAGCTTTTTAAATGTGCAAACTACAAAAACTGCCATGTCAAATCATCCAGTTCTACTATTCGTGTGCTTCCTGTTTGGGCATATGACAAAGCATCTGTCCACTTCAGTCTGTCTACCACTTGTGAGCCACCACGTCCCATTCTTCTCATTCTCCAGTCACATCAATATCACATTCCCACTTCCTTCCTATATCAAATAAGTCCAGTGAGGATTTTTTCAGCTCAACCTTGATCTGCCATTGAAGGCTCACCTCACTTGTCTGTCTCATCGTGTTACAAGAGCATTGCATTTCACCTACCTCATAATATCAAACTTTATGTCAAACTTTTGAACCTGCATTTGTTTCTAAGATTCTGTGACTCAGTTCTCCCTCTGTGCTGCTTGCCAGTTGTAATATTAAGGTGTTGAAATATATTTATTGTTACTTGTCACTTTTGGAGTCTATCTGTCGGTAAAGTGGGTAAAAAAAACAAAAACTAAGCAGGTTCAACTTTCGGTGCAATAACGTCATCCTGCAAGACAGGGCCAATGAAATACCTGTGTATATTCCTTGTGAATTCTGTTGTAAAAAGGAATGCTACTTCTATTGTTTACCTCACCATTATAGCAGTGTACATCCAGAATTCAAAAGAGAGCGCACAACCGAACGTTAAACAAGTAATTTTTAGTTACAATTAACTTTCATAACCTGAAAACACACAATGAAAAAGCCAAAGTTCTGAGTTGAAAAGACACAACATTTTTTCTGCTTCATCGTCTATTTTACTCTAAATGGGACCAGAATTTACTAAATGAACATCATGCTACATTGATGACTTGAAACAACTGATTGAGACCATAAACTCATTAAAATGTTTACGGAGGTCAGAATAGGAGTCATTTTCTGATAGACTTCTATACAGTCTGACTTATATTTATAGGCAATGGAGTCGCCCTCTGCTGGCCAGCAGAAATAATGCAGGTTTAAGGTAATATTGCATTGGCTTTACATTCAGACTTGAGGGTTTCCACTTGGTTTTACTGTAAGCCTTTTGAATCAGCCTCCCTGCTAAGATAGTCAATGTGAGGTGTTAGATGTACTGGGTTAAAATCCTTGATGAATTCTGTAATAAGCACTTGTGAAGTAATGCAGCAATAGTGTAAAGTTTGTGTGAAACTGTAAAAATTTACTTGAGACTCTTAGGCTGCGTTCTGTGAAGGAAATTTGGTGTTTCCTGCATGGTGGGACAGTTCCCACATGGTGGGAAGTAGGCGTCGACCTACTTGGTATTCAAGACACAAGGCATTGTGGGAACTGACTCTGTGAACTTAACAATTGTAACACCATGACTGAGGGGAACGTGTTGACCAGTGGGCTCTGTCCTGATGTGATGTATAGGGCAGGAAGATAGGGCCACATTGAGGCTTATTAAAGAATCAATGCTGGGAACTGCAACAGTTATAAGTCGAGCGGTGTACGGGACTTTGTTGTATTGTGAAAGAGTCATTCGTGATTTTGCGGTGTATGGAATACGAATGTACTAATAAATTGTGCTGAACAGAGTATTGAGTGCTTTGTTCTTGGCCAGCTCACCCACTAACTTAGTGCAATTGACCAGAATTGCCACGACAGTTTGGGGGCTCGTCCGGGATCACCACTTGAGTTGGACCAGGATAAATCTGCAGGTGAGGAACTGACCCTGAAACTCATTTACCTCCCCCCGGGGAAAAGCTTTTGGACGCCGAAGGGGGCGAGACGCATGAGAGCCTGCTGGATGACCTGGAACTACTCAATGCGTGATCGGACCGAAGGGTGAGCCAATACTCTATTCAACTAAAGCAATTTGATATATGTATAGTTGGGAATTATGCATAGAAGAAGCTGTTGGGAAAAACCCCAGGGCGTTTAGTTGTGTTCCTTTTGTTGTTTATTTGGCTTTCATAGTTTATGTATTTATTTTTTCATAATTCATGGTAGAGGGCTGGAGTGGAACTCATGATTAAGTTAAATACTCATGATTAAGTTAAAGTTAGCCACAATTGAAAAACTGTGACTCAGTCATTGTCACCTCATACAATAGAACGAGGTGAAGCAGACTGGAAGGGAGGTGTCAACAGTTCACAATTGTTCTCAATCTTAGGTGTGAAAGCTGTTGCCATTGATCCTGTGTTCTCACCATTCCTTTTATTAGCGATCCTTTGTTATTTCCTTTCCTTTAAGTTAACATTTATCCTTTTTTAGTGAGTTTTAACTTAATACTTTATAAACATGGGTTGTGCATTGGCAAAGAAGACAACCCCATCACTTCCACTCACAAGACCAGTACAAATCATGATTGAAAAAAATGGTGAGCGGTCTTGTAAACAGCTTAACCTGTGGGAATATTTAGGATTTCCAACTGAAGGTAGTTTCAGTACCAATCAGCTGGCAATTCTAAAATTCCGACTACAAAAATATGAAAGGAAACATAAAAGGGCTAGAATTGACTGGGAGGCTTTTGAGTTGTGGGAAAATGAAGCAGAGATGAGGGATGAACAGAAAAAGAAAGAGAGAACATCTAATGTTGTCCAAGCTGTTACAGCTGTTCCAGTGACGACGAGCCTGGAGACAGACCTACACCGTCTCCCGAGCAGTCATACAGCTGCAACCCCTGACCCAGAATGCCCGCCACCATACAACAGCCAGGCTGACCAGAAGGATGCAACCTCACCAAAATCTGTCCTACTGCGTGACCTCAACACACCTCCACCGACTGCACCAGCCCACAGCACCCGCAGCCACACACAAAAGGATTTATTCGCAACTCCCCCCACACCTACTCTTTGCTGTGAACCACTGTTGCCACAGGCACAAAACACACCCCTTGATGGATGCACTTCATGCGAGCAGCCTAACGACGACATGGGAATTACAGTACAAGCACCCATGATACAGGTGTTGAACCATGAAGGCCAACCGGCATATGTGTTCAGACCATGGAGTCCGGAAGAACGGCATGGAATTATTGCAGACCTCCCTGATCCAGCCAGAGAGGGGGGGCAAAAGTTTTCAAAAGCCCTGCTCCAACTGGTTGAACAATACCGGCCCAATACCCAAGAATTAGAAACCATAATGCGAGGGAAACTGCACCTGAAATGGGGGATGATCAGGGGTGACTGGAGAGGTAACAAAGTGGAATACAACTGGACTGTTGGTCATCCCTACAGGATTGCCATCACTGAGCTGACAGATCGCATCTCTACCCATTTCCAAAAGAAAATGGATTGGGGAATAATCCACAGTACACGACAGCAACCAGATGAGGGTGTCAATGATTTTTCCATGAGGATGACTGAAATCTTCAGAGATCATAGTGGCCAAGAGGAACCGGATAACCAGAACGACTCTCCATACTGGCAACAGTTAAAAAATGCAATTGTGCAAGGACTAAGACTTGATGTAAAAACCAGAGTGAAAACACTGTGCATTGCTCTGGCCACAAACACCTTACAGGACATGATGATATATGCCAGACATGCTGAAAAATTGGCATGTGAGGACCAGGAGAATGAACGAAATAAAAACCAAAAACTTCAGGAACGCTTACAGATGGCTCAGCTACAGGCCTATTCAAGGAATAATTTCCACGAGAGAACAACAAACAACTATAAAAGAAGAGTTTTTCGAGGTCGAGGTCAGACTTCAAGCAGTAGAGGACATACAATAGACACATGTTTTGTCTGTGGACAACAAGGCCACTGGGCAAGAGACTGTCGCGATCCTGTTGGTGGCTGCCACACTTGTGAGACACCTGACCACTGGGCAGTCGACTGCCCAGATGAACAGCACCATGGACAATGGCAGGCCAGCTCGCACACTGCAGGATGGTCAAACAGCCCTCCTACTGGAGTAACTGTCAGGAACCCAAGAGGGAGGGTCCAGGGGTCACAACAGCCTCATGAATTTTGACTCACGGAGGAGACAGGAACGCCAGCCAGACCAGTCTCCTTTTTCAGAATTCAATGAAAACCAGCAATAAGCAAGGCCACAAGAGCGAGAACGCTGGAAACAGGACAAGTGTTCATAAAAGGAGGGGTTTGATATGGCCTGAATGTAAATATTTTACTGTGCTAAGTTAGCACATGGTATTGACCATGTGTCTAAAGGAGGGATGGTCAGTATGCTTCACAAACATTGGCATGATGCACTGTACACATTACATTCAGTATTCCCATACCTTATTGATACATTTCATTGTGTTATTTAGAAGTGTTTTTTTTCTTTAATGCATTTTTGAGATTTTCTTATGTACACTGTTTTTTGAATTTTATATTCTATGTTTTTGTCGCACAGTTTCCACTCAGTCATGTTGTAACCAGGTTAACAATCAGTGACATAGTTCTCCCTTGGCCTGAAACCAAATTTTTAGCTTTTGAAATTGACTATGTTAGTCAAAAGGAGGGAAGTGTGAAGGAAATTTGGTGTTTCCTGCATGGTGGGACAGTTCCCACATGGTGGGAAGTAGGCGTCGACCTACTTGGTATTCAAGACACAAGGCATTGTGGGAACTGACTCTGTGAACTTAACAATTGTAACACCATGACTGAGGGGAACGTGTTGACCAGTGGGCTCTGTCCTGATGTGATGTATAGGGCAGGAAGATAGGGCCACATTGAGGCTTATTAAAGAATCAATGCTGGGAACTGCAACAGTTATAAGTCGAGCGGTGTACGGGACTTTGTTGTATTGTAAAATAGCCATTCGGAATTGTGCGATGTATGGAATACGAATGTGCTAATAAATCTTGCTGAACAGAGTATTGAGTGCTTTGTTCTTGGCCAGCTCACCCACTAACTTAGTGCAATTGACCAGAATTGCCACGACAGTTCCGACTGCAGGCGAATCTGATTCAAATCAGATTCCTACTCAAATCCGATTTTTAGGGCTGACTGTCCACACTGTTTTTAGCAAGTGTCCAAATCGGATATGGCTCTGTTCAGACTGGGCCACATTATTGACTGATCTGACAGGTTGCTATAGTAACGGCGTCAGAGCATCATATAATTGCGACAGCGACAAGAACAGCAATAACAAACATGATGGAGGCAGGTCACCTCAGTATATTGGCCTTATCACTGTCCAGTAGAGGTGCAGAACATCTCAGACGCACCAGGGGAGAAACCGGGCGGATGGACACCCCTGTTGGGACGCATGATACGGTCGGGCGCGGCTGCCGGTGGACACCTCGTCTCCACGCTGCCGGCGATACGCGTGCCGCGTAAAGTGACGTCACGGACAGTCAAAACCGATCTGAGTGTTTGGAGCAGTTCAGACTGAGACGCATCTGTCCAAATGCGATCTGAAACTATCTCCCGAAGGTGGTTTCGATCCGGTCTGCAAAAATCGGATTTCATGTGATTTGTGACTGTTCAGACTTCAAAAGAGCCATCCAGTTCCAATCTGGATGGGCTAAAAATCGGATTTTGGCTGGCAGTCTGAACAAGGCCATAATGTCTGATGGCTCCCAACTGTTGGCTTTGCGCGATAGTGTTTTGCCATCCAATGTATTAGTGATCGGTGAATGAGGTGCAAAAAAATAGCGTCTTGTATGAATGCAGATCATTTAACAATATTATCTGATTGCAATTTATCTGATACTCAGACTTAATGCCCACTTCATAACCACTACATTATAATTCCTTTTTTTTTATTATGCAACCTCTTTGGCTGCAGTATGGTGACCTTCAATGACTTACTTACAGCTATTCACAAGAGCAACTGAATGTGGGTGGTGATTTGGAGGTCTGAAACCTGGATAATTCCCATTATGAATTGCTATAAATAGCAACAAATAAACAAATAAATGAAAAGATCATTTGAATAAATAGGATAGAAGGTTATGAACTCTGCAATTTTCTGCATCGGTAAATGCAACTGGGAGGAATGAAATGCATATAGGAAAGAGTAAAGAAGTGGAATAAGGTAGTTGCTGCATTATTCATCACTCAAACATTATCATATACATACAGTATGTTGAGATGATTCTGTGTTTGCCTCTTTAAGTGCTGAACTTAGTTAGTTATTCATTCTGTATACTCAAGGTCAACAAATGTTTCTACATTTTACAGCCATTTAAAACAAAGAAAATGCTCTACATAAGGTCCAACTTTTACAAAGCTCTCAATCAGAAATCATGGTGAACTTCACTGTCTGCTCTGCTCACCTGGTGTGGAAATACTTCAGAAACAAGAAAGTTGATCCTTGAGTTAACAGATTATTTTCTTTAATCCTTTTATTTTGGTGGTTTTGTTTTTTTTCACAGTCAAAAATAAACCTCCAAGCCCAAATAAAAAAAGTATGTGTTGTTTTGTGATGCTGCATTTCAAATATATGTCTTCCTTAAATAATGTATTAAATACCAGCGCATACTACATTGCACTCATTTGTGTGGTTGCGGGCGCTTGCTTTAGCTTGCTCAGCATACAGGTGTGAATGTCTCTGCAAGTGTGTGTGCGTGTGTGTGTGTGTGTGAGAGAGAGAGAGAAATGCTGTTGGGGTGCAATCATTTCCTGTCTCCTGGTTTAGAAAAGATGTTGGCATGACAACATGACACTTGGGAAGGGTTGGAGGGTAGACATGGAGGGAAAAGAGGAAAACACTGCTCGCACTAACTCCCATAAATAGACAACTGGAGGTTTCATGCCAGCTTTGAGAGGGAACGTCATGCCTGGATTTGTTTGTGAACTTACTTCAGATCTTAACTTGCAGCTCAACCTAAAAATATCTTGAAAAAAAGTAAAGATACATTGCATATATATATATATATATATATATATATATATATGTGTGTGTGTGTGTGTGTGTGTGTGTGTACAATTGTAGTTTAATCTTTAATCTTTAGTTATTTTTGGAAGCATATATTTTCTTCTATTTTGCCAATACTGACTGACAAAATTTTTTTTTTACTATTTTTTTTTATTTTTACTTTCTACATATTGCAACGAGCACACAATTCCTCGCTCAAGGGAGTCCCATGTCATTGTGACTGTGTGTGTGTGTGTGTGTGTGTAAATTCTTTTGGTATATGTATATAATTTACAAATTGGTTTATGCATTGTCTGTCTCCTCATTGAAGAGGCTAAGCCAAGATCAGCAGTCATTATGAGGCATTAAAGTCATTTAATACTGCTGGCATATTGATCCCGTCTATCTGTCATTCGCTCATCTAATATTCATGAGGAGGCAGCGTACTTCATTCTCCCATAACCACAGATACCAGCACATATACGCTTAAACACAGAGGGGGGGTGACTTTACTGCCATGTGCAACACTTTGCTGAAACTTTGTGAATTTACCTAAACACTGCTGTTTCTATTGTACTTTCACATAAAATATCTGAAATTAGAAGCAAGAAAAACAACCAATAGAATTTCCACTGTCTTTTATTTTGCACTCATCCAGATAATAGTACAAGGCAGATTTCAGTGTTTATGATAGAGTACATGCTTCTGTTTTATTAAGGCCTCAACAGTCATCAAAAATGAGGAGATGAAATAATAAATGCAAAGGAACATACAGTGCAAAAGAGAGGAGGAGGAAAAAAATGGGGATGTTATCACCTGAATTATTAATCAAGATAATTCAACTCCCAATGACAAGAATATCTATCTCTGCACCGCATTGCACACACACACATTCACACATCCACAAATACCCAAGCACTCACACTCACACACACATTTGTTCTCGCATATGCACAAGTTACTTTTATCTTGCCTACTCGACAGTTATCTCTTTAAAATGGGTCAAGACAAAATGAAAATCGAGAAACTTCTCATTGCGTGAAAAAGATAGACAAGTAGAGAGACAGATACACAGGGGAAGGGAGAGAGATAGGTTGGGGCTGGAGGGAGGGAGGGAGGGACGGGGGGAGCGCTGTTTGATAAGAAAAGTTCCCTTCAAAACTACCAAGATTGCAAAGGGAAGTCACCTCATGTTTGTAGATACAGTATACATTTCAGCATTTTTTCACACATTGTGCACGAGTGGGCGGCTCTATGTTTGTGGGTTCAGTTTGTGTAGAAAAACAATGAACTCTTTCCAAATAACACAATATAAAAAGTGCCATTCACTAGTGAAACTTTTGTTTCCTGCACTGGCTTATTTTTACTGTCTGTTACCAAGACAACTGATATATAAAACCAATGTTTGAGTTCAGCTCCAATTTGCCCCTGGCTTCTTTCTCTCCTAGGTCAAAAGGTCTGAGAGCATCCGGTGTAATATTATCATATGGCTAATGATTTAAGAACTTCCCAAAGCCCTAAACAGTGTTTGCCTTATAGGGGTGGCAGAGAGAGAAAGCAAGAAGTGAACACTGAGAAAGAAGCAGTATGCGAGACTGAGAGAGGAAGCGGAGGAGGATGAGGGAGCTTCATGGCTAACACCCACGGTGATAAATGCGAGACAGATCTTGTTGACGGTATGATCTAATAAAAGCCGCATTTGCTGTATTTGCATATCGTTTTCTTTTCTAGCAATCAAAGCTGTTTAATAGTGACACGCTGATAACCTGCTGTATGTTAACACGGCTATTAACATTCATCATGTCGTCATACAAACATTCCCCAAAGCCATGCACTGTGATTTTTTTGCAGTGCATGCTCCTTGTAAGTGCTTTTTTCCCACCCCTATTGCCATTGGCTTTTTAATAATTACATTTTTTTGTAAGATCTAAATGGAATCAGGTTGAAATAACTGCATCACAATGAGAACTGACAAACCATGACACTTTATCAAAATTTGGCTATATTGAACTTTAAAAGGCAAACGGATTCTGCACTCTCTGTTGAATCAATTTTTTAATCAAATTGTCAAGCTTTTAGCTTGTATCAAGACGCACCAAATGAAGGTCATTTAGGACCAAAAGCATGACAATACTGCTTTGATAAAGTGAGTAAAAGCTGCGCCTCTCATTCATGTCTCCCAGCATGCTTTTGAGTCTTCCTGTGAGTGTTTGGTTTCCCCGCAGAGGGCTATTTTTACCGCTGTCTGTATGAAACATGTGTCTGGTGTGTCACATGAGGGTGTGTAAGTCCTTCTGTGCACCTATATCCTCTACATGTATCATCACTCTGTCAGGCCTGACTGCTGGCTGAAGGATAAGAGAAGCAGTGATGGAGGAGAACACAAGCACAGATTGTCAGCTATTTTAAACAGACACAGCAGGATATCTTTATGCAGTTCACACTCAATAAAATGCAGAACTTCTCTACTATAAATGAGCTACAGTACAGGGAGCTGACTTTCATAATTCAATAGCTTGTGACACCATTTTGTATTTGTTGTACCACTTCTGTTCTACTTTTAACTTTGACTGTCTTTTGTGCCTCCATGTGGAGAACATTTAGGTTAAGAGCACACACACAAATATGCATACTGGAGACACTTCTCATGAAAACACACTGTTGCATTCATATGCATTTGGTACAAATACGTGAGAAAACCTTGTAAACTTTATTTATCCTTCATCTCTGTCATCCTATTATTTTTTTGTGTTTTGTCTTTTTTCTTCCATCTCCCCTGATAGTAAAGGTCCCAGTATACTCTGTATGGTGGCTTGCACGATAGTTGATTAGCTCCAGGAATCCCCAACCCTCTACACCTATCTGGCGTCGGATTGAGGAGGGCTATGTTCAACTATTTCTTTAACTTTCTGTTACCAACAATCAAACATTGACACCCAATTCACACCCTCCATGGCCAGTTGTGCAGAGGAATCTGGAAATCTGTGTCTTGAGAATCTTTTATCCAAACATCTCCATACTCAACATTGCGCTTCCTTACGTCGTCACAAAGAGTGCCGGGATTTGAAGCCAATTTTTGCAGTGGCTTAACTGTAGAAGAACAACTTATAAGTCTTTCATTTTATGGCATGGTGCCCAAAAGTACTTTTCCCCATAGACTTACATTAGGAGAAATCTGAAAATAAGCAGACACATTTCTTGTTTTTCACATTTTTTTATTTCCTTCATTACAACCCACACAAAAATGACTCTGTGTTTTTATACATTGAAGGGACTGAATGAATGTGGCTCCAGCTCTAAAGTTGTATCCAGTTTTCTTTATATGTCCCTGGGTCATTGGGTCCTAAGCAGTACACCTGCCATGAAATATCTTCCTAGAAAAATGCTAGATTATTTGGTACGAGGCTATTTCTGGGGACAAAAGTGATCATCTTAACAGTTTCCTCCAGTCTAACATCTCTGGTCGCTCTTTCATCATGTGTTCTTGAAGGTGCTGTAGCGAGCGACAGAGAGAATGTAACAGTTAACATTTCCCCATACACAATGTGTACATAATGCACTGTTAAAAAGTATACCCTGTATATTTCAGACTCCCCCTTTTCTACGACGACAGACTTTTCACTCTGCTTTCGAGTGTGATTATTTGGGACAAGCTTTGATGGGCCCCAGGGCAACATTTAGAGTTAAACCCTCTTTGACTCCTCCCAACACATCTCCCACCACCTACACAAACTTTCTACCAACCCTATCGCCAAACAAGACTGTAGATATTGAATGATTCTTCAGAAAATTATCACTCAATACATTATCATAGCAACTAAGGGTGCTTTCACAACCCAAAGTTTGGTCGGTTTCAACCAAACTCTGGTTTAATCCTTGTTACGGTTCGTTTGGTTGCTTGTGAACGATCCAGTTGTACTCTGGTGCGAACCAAAACAAGCGGTTTGAGACCACTTGGGAGAGGGGGTCTGTTTCCAAACGGACCCTAGTACGGTTTGATTGCACTGTGAATAAAATGCGACCCAAGTACAGGAAATGAACCAAATTATTGATGATTGTGGGCTCCCTGCGGGGGAATTTTGTGAGATGTACACAGTGAGGGATGCAACATGACTAGGAGAGGACGGACTTGGACTTCGGCTGAAGTCCGACGTTTGCTTGACATCTGGGCTGGAGAACCCACAGAGGAAATACTGAATAAAGTCCACAAAAACAATGTTGTTATGAAATAATTCTAAATCACCCTGACTAGAAAGGATTTAATCCAGAATGCAGCTGCTCGATTGGTCTTCAATCTTCCCAAATTTTCCACACAAAAACACTCCTCCACTCCCTCCACTGGTTAGCAGTGGCAGCGCGGATTCGGATAAATCCAGGACCTTGTCAAACCCCACACCCCTGCCCGTCCTCTCCGTTCTGCATCAGCCAGGCAGCTGGCGATTCCCACCCTGGGTGGGGCAACTCGCCACAAAACCTCCTCCAGACTTTTCTCTGCTCTGGATCCCAAATGGTGGAACAAGCTCCCCATCGACATCAGGACCTCAAACAGCATTTACATCTTCCACCACAGCCACATCCTCTTCCAACAATACCTTGGTAAAGTCATTGTCGCCTATCTATATATTAAAAAATAAAGAAATACTCTACTCTTCTCTTCTCTTCTTCTCTTCTTTTACATTTTCCACCACCAACTTTCCAACCAATAAGAAGAAATACTGCGAGTATATCTCCAGCCCTCCGCCTTCTTACACGCCCCCAGCAAATGTTTTTTTTATATATCTGGTCCACTTCATTTAAGCACTGTGAAAGCAAACCAGACTAGATACAAAACAAACCAAAGTATCAATTTCAGTTGGATTCAAACTAACCAAACTGACTTGGGAAATATTGTGGTTAGGGAAAATAAAATATGATTAGGGTTTGGCTATTTTCTGTATTAGCACTGAATGTTGGCATTAGACATAAACTATGAGGAGCAGAATCAGCCAATATAGAAATAATTTCTGTAGGGCTGGAGCTGGTTTATAGTACCTTCTTGGCTCCAGGTTTCCAAACACACTGCAAAGCACACAGCTTTTCCCGCCTGGTAATCCAGTGAAGAGAAAGAGAAGGTACCAGAGAACCAAGAGGTCTAGATTAATTGAAGGGGAATGTGTTGCCTCAGGGTTGTACAGTATGCAAGCATAAATTAGCTGAATGAACATAATAACAGTACTTCACACATGTGAAATTTGTGACATATGATTAATTTGTGGCTTAAGCATCTTCTTCAAACACGTTTCATTTGATTGTTTTCCTCTGTGGCTGCGATATCCCGGCCATCACACAGCAGTCTGTGTGCGTCAGTCCGAGAGGACACTTAATTTGTCTGCCAACTCCTGCTGATAATGCATTTAAACATGCGTAGTCTTGCAGCAACAATTTACAAACCCAGCGGCCATAGGAAATGTTGAACATCACATGGGCATTTTTATTTAAGTTTTTATTGTTTTTTTCTTATATTTGTTGATTTGAAGATATTTTTCCAACATTGTCTCATCAGGTAAAGAAATATGACATGATTGAATCACCTGTTTCTGAATGAATAAATATGAAACACAATGAGCATGCTTAACTCATTTTCCCTTTTAATCTCACAAGTCATTTTGTGTAATATAATTATGGCGCTTACACACTGTGTGTGTTGTACTTGCTGAAGGTCTGTACAACAAGAATCTAATGCAAATTGGCATGTTCCTTTTGGCATTTTTCCTTTAAATGTGCTTAAATAGTTTCAAATTCATTATTTTTAGCTTGTCACCCATAGTAATCCTGCAGCAGGGATTTGCAGGATAAAACGGAGTGGACCATGTGGAAATGTTTAATAAGAAATCCACTGGGATTCCTGCACAGTATGTAAATGAATGGAAATCATCTCTCATGAATCATAAGCTGTGCCGTTGAATTCTTAGAAGGCTTTTCACATACTTACGTTTAGATCATAAATAATATAGAATGTTTAAGGGTTATACAAATACAGGGCATATTATAGTTTTCTTCACACATCGGGCTTCATAAAACCTCCAGCTAATCAGAAATACATTTTCAACATTTACATGCATAATTCAGCTACATTTTAGTATCATTATGCAGCTTCCAGCATTTAATATATGCTGAACATTTTGAAGTACATACAACTACACCATTCATATTTAGTACTAATAGTTATAATAAAAAAAAGGCTTGCTGAGGTTTTCTGTATAACTCAGCTCCGGTTACGTTGTGCAAACATGGTTCTGCTGAATTCCACATTTGCAGTATAAAATATGACTATAAAAAAGGCCATATTCAAATGAAATATATAGAAAAGTGGCTGCACTGATACTCATGGCCAACACCCATGATTAATTGAGTAATTTCAGCTGTTCATTTATCTAATGACTTTAAGTACAGAGCTCATAAAAAGAGAGTTGTTGGAAGCAACAAGTCACAACTGCAATATGTTTCTGTATCAGAATGTCTGCGTCTTTATACTTTTGCAAATTAGCAAGAAATTATTTAGCTGATTAAGTACTGCTGAGTTAAACCGCGTATGCAATATTACCTGCCTACCAAGCACTATATTTATGAAATGAGATTCATGGTTTTAAAGCAATCAACAATTGAAACAAATATAAGATCATATAAAGATATGAAGCAGTGGGCCTCATGTAGAATATGAACACATTTTTGTCTGGATCCACAATTTGTTCTTATTTTTAATCAGTAGGAGCTAAACCTATTGATTTCTAGGCTTCACCAGTGTTTTCTTGCTCTTAGGTAAGATACTTTTTTTTTTACAAGTGGTTGAGAACACTCTTATCAAGATAACAAAAAGAACTAGAAAATTTCCTCTTGGGAAATTCTGAAAGGGACACGGGGGCTACTGTCGGTGTGTGTACACTATGATGAGATTCTTCAGAGATTTCAAACAATTAATACTAGTAATGTTATGATACTATATTATACACAAGAAGCACACTTACAACTAGCATTTCTTTTCAAGTATTTGAAAAGGAGTGTGCGCGATTACGTGCGCATGTGTGTGTGCGCGCATCTGTAACTGTAATCACATCAAAGGATCAAAGGCAATCAGAGCAGAGCAATCAACAGAATTAACTGCAACTGTCAAATGTACCAGAACAGTGACAGAAGCAAGAGGTGGACAGATTGGAATTTCTGGCCTCAAACAGAAAGCGTTTTTGGCAAAATCATAATATCAATCAAAAATCATTGATCCGACTTCACTTTGAGCGTCCTGAGTTCTTCCTGAACGTCTACATATGGTTTTTTTTAAAGAAATATGAAGAAATAGCTTTGTTAGAGCGATCTAAAGAAACTGTTACATCTCCTTTTTTCAGAAATCTTCCTGCGTTTTTAATAAGGGAGCCAATGGGGCTGTTGGTGCGTGTTGGTGGTGCATCTGTGCGTCCTACGCCCAAACTATAACTCTGACAGCTTTACCAGAGGATTGTGAGGGAGAAGACAAATTTTCCTACGTTTCTATGTATAAATTATTTCTGTAGAGTGGAATTTGCGGCCTGCGCAGTTTTCAAATTTATTTTTTGACAGTTTTTTCTCTCCCTCTACACTCTGAGCGATGACATCACACACTCTGACACGAACATTCCATGCAATACACACCCATTATAATCTCAGAATTTCTCCAAAAATGATCCTGGTCATTGAACAGGGATTGATAAAAAACTATATGACCTATAGAAACGTGGATTAATACACCAATACACAAGACTTGTGTCTACTGTTTAAAGTTTAAATGGAGTCTCTAGGTGAAATTATGCCAGAGAAGTAGACGTTTGAAAATCTCCAATTATTATTCTTTATCGCTCTAGTAGCGGGACGAAATTGTGTCCGGAAGAGGAAGAACGAAAAATCCACAGTATAACAGTAGTGCTCGGTGCGATTGCCCCGTGGCCCTAATAAACAATTATGATCAAGTGGGATTCATCATTCGACACACCTGGGTAAAAGCAGGTTTGGATGATCACACTTCTCTATTTTTTTTATGTGAACAAAACATCAAGAGAAAATATGAGGGACATTAAAAATGAAATTTAAGAATTTTGCTGCATTGGACCTCAGTGATGTCTGCCTATATAATCCCTGCGTCCTCAGCCTCTGAAAAGGTAAAAACGGGGACATACAGTTGAGGGAAGAAGAAGAAGAGAACCAAGAAGATTTCAAATGAATTACTGAGTTTAGAGACATGTGTGATAACAATCTGTTGCTGTCTTAAAGCAGGAGAAAATGTAAATGCCAAGAGACATAGATCGTTATTTTCACAGATGAAGAATAGCAAAAACCAGCCTTGCGGATTTCTGTTTAAAATCTCTGTTCATCATCAATAATGCTCATGCACAAAATGAATCACCACTCTAATCTTAAAAGTAAGGTTGTGACTCTTGATTACAACACAGATGGGAGTCTTAACTTGTTTCCTGTTCCTTTTTTTATTCCCTTTGGAACTCTGTTTGACTTGTCTGAACAGGAGATGCCAGGGTGAATTATGGGAAATTTGGCTCTTTTTCAAGAAGCACATGATTTAATGGTGCACATTTCCACGCCCCTGAAGGCCATTTAGGATGAGAAGTTAATTAGTTTGTAGTGAAGTTCAAGCCAAACTTCCATACCAAACAGTGGAAAAGAAAATCAGCTCCCTTCCAAGTAATTACGCTATCATTATTATACATCTCCAATCTTTGCCTGGGTAGCACTAAAGATCATTCCACCAAAAGCTGTTTCTGGTTTTTGTTGTCTAAGGCTGCTCAGGAATACTGATGAATACTGAGAAATGTAACCTGTGATGTATAATATATAAAAAAAACATATTCTAAGTGCTCCCGCTGTGGCTTTTTGGGAGTTTTCACAACCAAACAAGCTTTATTTCATAGTCAAGTCAAAGCTTTGAACCAGAAAATACACCCACATCCCTCAGGTGCTGTCAAAGTCTCTAATTGCTTGTCAATCACTGTTACTTTGAGCTTTAGGAAAGATTCATTTACTTCAGAACAAGTCTAAATCTTAAAAAGTAACTCCTGATTGACAATTTCTGTAAACAAACTTTAGCTGTGATTTTCACAGACTTTACTAAAATATAAAATGCATGGCCTTGATCCGGGCTAATTTAATTTTAAATGACAATCTGTTATGTTTATCTGTTGACAGACTTTTGGGTAATATTTATTCAGATCATAAATTACAGATATTAGAACAGATTTATCTTTGGCTTGCGCATACCTGAACCTGCAGTTTCATAATATAAGTTCATAATAAGTGCTTAGAAATAATTTCATGGTTTTCAGTACTTTTAAAGCCAGGAGTAACAATTAAGGTAAAGGCAAACGTGTAACTCCAGTAAAAGTAATACTTTGACCTGCCATAGTGGGAAAATTTCAGGTGATTCTATTAATAATGTCTCTGTTTTGTTTAAGGGTAGCCATGACAGTGTGCCAGCAATAAACAAAGTCAAGAAAATGAAAGCAATGCAGCTAAATAGAATTCAGCCATCATTAATTCTATTACAGTATTCACAGCTGTGTTTTTCCCACAGTGATATTTCAAAGTGTGTGCTATTACAATTTTCTATTTTACTGGACCATTAGCCTCTGTGCGGATGCAGATTCAGATTGTCCAAACGTAGAAAAAAGTCCAACAGGTGTAGAGTAAAAGCTATCAGTGCCTCGGTTCATGAGGGTAATGATTGTGTGTGTCAGTTGATAGTGTTTGCCTACTTAACGGCAACTAGAACTACTCCGGCCTACCTGAACTCCTTCATGCAATCCCACACACCTGTCCGCTCACTACTCCCTTCCAGTGAAAGGCGCCTGTCTCCTCTGCCGCTGCAGGGCCCAACGTCTCAAACTGAACTCTTCTCTTTAGTTAGGAGGAACCCAACTCCATCTGATCTTCTGATTCCATCTCAATCTTTAAGACACTAAAGACTCAGCTCTTTACTGAACGCCTTCACACATAATAGACATGGATGATGGGGAATTAATACACGCTGTCGCCCATAAAGTTGGAATAAAATATATTTTTACCTCTTTCCTTAAAATGGCTGTGACAATGTGATTTATTCTTGACAGATAAATATCTTTATTAACTTTATTAATCAATCTCTTCCAAACATATCACAATAAAAATGAAAAAACGATTAACAGAGGATTGTGACCGTTTATAATGGGAAGGAAAAAACCCTTGTATTTGCTATTTGCACCTTATATTATTATTATAATAATATTTGCCTTTAAACACTACCTGATGACACTTATGTCCTATTGGACTCAAACTTAAGACTGTGGCACTTAGTTGTGTGTTTTCTGACTTTGCTTGTATTGTATAAACTCTCAGATGTGCGTCACTCTGTTTACTGTTTATCACGATTGCGTTGGATGAATCTTGACTATAATGGAACTACATGTCACTTCGCTTGTGCTGCTCAAAAGCACCAAAAAGAGACATTGAAAAGCTCAACAGCAATGTGTCTCTTTCAAGAAAACATGACCTCAAGATAATTCACATACCTTGTTGTGAGCCGTTTCATGTAGGAACTATTTTCTTTTTAGTATAGTTCCTTTATAAAACTGCTCACCACAAGGTCGAGAGAAGCCAAACAAGTCGATGGCTGATGTCTCCAACACTCTGTAACTCATACACAAAAGGTGAGGATTTATAAATAGCACTAGAAGAGAAAAAATATATATTTTTAAATTGGTGGTAAAATGTCGCCTTAAAATCAGTTGATTGGGGATGGCTTGTGCAATTAGAGACAAAAGAAGTGTCCCAAATTAGTACTTTTTGGGGTCAGTGGTTAAGGTTAAGTAGCAGTTATGGTCTGAGTCAGAGTAAGACTCCAGGAAATGAATACAAGTCTATGTTATTTCTTTGAAAGTGTATTTCTGTGTGCCACACATAGAGAATCATCATGTGATTAACCGGCAACCAGCAAACACTACTGACTTTCCTCTTTTCCACTTTGTCACAACTTCTGACTAGCTCATTGAAAAGTGTTTTTCACACACAGATGCTCACAAACACACACAAATAAACACTAAGGCATGCCAGTGAATACTCACACACACACACACACAGACACACACACACACACAGACACACACACACAGACTGTAAAGCTTATAACACACACTTCATTTGCGCTCTGACAGCCCAGTACATGTTCTAGATGAAAGAATTGACAGTTCAAGGTGACGGCTACCTCCAATCAATCCAATGTGGCGCTGTGTGATGTGAGCTCTGTGTACAGGATTTGTCTGTGCGCGAGTGTGTGTGTGACCACACATGTGTATGTCTCCTCTTTTGTAGTGTTGGTCGAGGTAGGGGGTAGCTGACAGGTGTCCCTTCTTCTTAGCCATGCAATTTATCACCCCACTGGTGGTAGGGACCTTTGCTTGAGTCCAAATGCCCATAGAACAAAATTCTCTCTCTCTGTCTCTCTGTCTGTCTCTCTCTTTCTCACTGTGTGTGTGTATGTGTGTGTGTGTGTGTGTGTGTGTGTCTCCTTCCCTAAATAACTTAACAAATAAAACAAGTAAAGATCAAATAATTTTTAACCAAATAAAATTGCTGTTACAACATGACCTCACTGTTATTTTCCTCTATCTGTCTTCTCTTCTCCCTCCCTCGCTCTCTCATTATCCATAGACTGACAATGACGGTGAATATATTCTCATCAGGAAAAAAAAAAAGCCAAGGCATGCTGAGCAGCCATGGAGATTTTAAATCTTTTGTTCTTTCTAGCTTAATAATAAAAAGGGTTTCAGGGCTCAGTATGAGCCAGCTGTCAGAAATAAACCATGGCTATCAATATAACTCCCCAGATATCATTATTTTAGTTCTTTTCAATTAATTATGAGAGCGTGGTGAGACGGTACTTTAGATCTCATTTCAGGGCCTAAATTGGTTTGTGAGCATAAAAACCTTTATTGTGTATGCCCTGTGGCACGCACAGACACACACTTAGACACATACACACAGAAAAACTGGTGTGGAGAGTGAGTTTGGATATGGAAGTTAAATGTATAATTTTGAAGCTGGAGATCACAGCATTTTGCTGGATATCGACCAGCTCGTCATCAAGCTTTTATTGGAGGTAGAAATCTCTCTCTTGATAGTTTGTTCCGCTGGATGATGTTTTTTTCCATTGAAATGCACATTCCTTCACTCTCTCCTTGGTAACAGTAGCTTTCTCTGCTGGGGGCCCCTTACCACCACCACACCCACAGCACCCCCAACACCCCTCCTATTCTATTCATCTGCTTCTGCTGTACCAAATCAGCTGGGGGTGAGGGCTTTAGGGAGGGCGGGGGGTGGGCGTCAGGGTTATGAGGAAAGCATGAACCATGGTGAACAACACAAGCATAAAGACAGGCCTTAAAGCTGAGACACAGATTCAATTCCTTGTTGTTTTCTCTCTTTTTTTACCCTCTCTTCTATTTCTATGGCTCTAGCCTTGCTGTCTTCATCTGCCCCATCTCTCTCTCTCTCTCCTTGGCAGTGGACGGAAGGAGTCAGGGTGATAAATAGGTGGTGTCCGATGTGCTTCTCCTCTCCTGTCGTTCTTTCTCTCCTTCTCTTCCACTCTCCTCCTCCCTGGTCTCGGCTCACCGCACTCCCAGCCCAACAGCGTGTTCATTCCTGTCAGCAAAAAGAGAATCACTGGAACAACCAGATCTACGGTGCACATGTGCAAACACACACACACACACATACTTTTGCACTTGTGCACGCAGGCTCCGATAGACCCACACACACACACACACACACACACACACACACACACACATACATCACTAGAGAGAACATAGTAAGGTTGATTAAATAGGGCGATGGTGGTATATTCGTGTGTAAAATGCACCCTGAGATTCACTGTGAGTCGCTCACTGCGCTTACAGTACATGCACAAACACACTCACAGCCAGAGTCTATTAGTGTTCACAATGCACACAGTCTGGATGAATTAACATCAGTGGTCACCAGCATCAACACTGCACACACTTATTTATCACAGGCACTTTCTTCCTCCTTACTTCTGTGTGGGTGTATGTTTGGATTATGTGCTTGCATGAAATTTTTTTTTTCAAATTTAAGATTAAGAAAGAAAAGGAAAGAAAAAGAGAAAGGGAAGAAAGAAGCAGGCCTTAGTTGGAGAAGGTGGTCAATACCTACCTCAGCCATGATGGATGGTGGCCCTGGAGGTAAAGGTGAATGTAGCTTTATTCCTCCTACCCTCAAGTGACATCTGTCCTCCCAGAAAACCATTATCAAAGTAAATGCCTGTATCTCAAGCAGCACCATATATTTAAGCCCATAAGAGCTCAGAATAGAGCAGAGCTCCCTCATCCGTTTCCAAAATCTCTGGAAACGGCCACCTGTCCAGATCTTATCAGTATATCTCAAATGGGTGCAACACATCATACACTGCATTCAAGCTTATAATAACACAGCCTGCAGCATCAGTTCCCCCTCTGAAAACATTCTCAGTGTAGTGCACTTCCCTTGACCCCTCGCTAGGTAAGTGAGTGTGTCACTGGAGCTTTATTGAGGAACAATTGGTGTAAGCATCCCCTCATTGCTGCCATGCATCACCTGTTGTATAATTGAAGAGGCTGAGTGCCTGTTAATGATCCTCTTCTTGACCCTGGGCCTGTATTTGCATTGTTTTTAGCTTAGCACATGGCTAATAGCTAGCCTGAAGGCACACCGACCTTGCTAAGGATCGAACACCAATTTCCTCCGTGCCAAGGGCGAGCTTACCACATCATTTGGAACACAAGAAAAAAGGTGCATGCCTGCACACAAACGAAGGTGCTCCTTCTCTATATTTCCTGCCTCGACACCAAGTGTCATGCACACAAACACACTGTATAACTGAACCTATGTGGCCAGGGGCTGCGTTGAATAGAACGGTGAAAGGTGCTATTTATTTAGCTGATGAGAAAGAAGCTGTTAGTCGAGGGGCTGTGAGGGAGAGGAGCTAACACCTCCAGAGAACTGGCTATTTCCTTAACCCAGGAAAGATCTCTGAGAGAGGTCACAGAGGGTGAATAGCAAAGACGATACGCTACAAAAGAAAATTGGGCCTAAATGGAACACGCTAGCAATCTGACCCACCCCACTCCCCCCGCCATTTTTCTGAACATGTCTTTAAATTGGGTTGTAAAAATGTGTATCTCTCGGGTTTATACGAGAATCCAATCTGCAACGAGGAGGGGATGCGCAACAGAGCAAGTGATAAAAACAAATAAATCAATTTAGTTGCCGGGTTTATTTTCCGATCACAGAGAGCAGTGAGTAATAAAAACTGTATTACACCAATGTTAAGCTTCACTTGCATTTTTCATTTACGTGCATAGCATTTGCGTGTCTGTGTGAATATATTTGTGCAAGACAGTTGCCTTCGTCAGCAGTAGCAGCACTTGTGTTTGTGCTGTGTGTGTGCGTGTGTGTGTGTGTGTGTATCTGTGTGAGCTTGAAACAGAAATGCAAGTTTCTATTCACCTAGCAGATGCACAATGTCATAACCAATACACAGTAAAAGCCCACTGGGTTCCATTTAACAACACAGAAATATCTACTATGGTATGTGCACAGATATAAACAACGTTATAGCCTCAGCCCTGGCCCACTGCTGTCCTTATGCTGTGTCTATACTTCACTCTCTTTATGGCACTTATTATTGGAAAGTCAACAGACATAAAGACTCAGTGTGAGGAGGAAAGCCCAGCCAATGTTTTGGAGTGTCATTTGGCAGGTGTAGTGAGGAGGATATTGGGAGAAGGGCAGCAAAATTGCCTCAAATCGAAAAACTATACAGGAAATAATTTACTTGGACTGTATGTCTCTAGGCACTCAACATTTAGAATGGGCTCTGCTACTTTAATTGAAAGGGAAAGAGAGATAGGGAAAGAGAAGGGAAAGCTGTTACAAACAAGAGCATGATTTATGAAATCCACCCCTCTGTTCGTCAGAGCGGGCTCATTATGTATGCGCAACAGTGAGAGTGTGAGAAGACGGATGAGTCGTCCCGGTGGTGGAGGAAGAGGAATGGCGGCGCTAAACTCCGCCGGTAATCAACTGGTGAAATTAAACATCAAAAAAACAGGAATGATTGTGTGCGGCAAAGCGATTTGTCTGCAATTAGCGACCGGTCGCATAACTCACACACGGGCACACATAAACACACTCGCGCTTAATGGAACAAGACATGTCACAGGAAGTGTATTTGTGTGTGTATGCAGAAATATAGCACACTATAACCATTAAAACAGTAAGTTAATAAACTTGAGAGACATTAACAGGACCTAGGGCGGTTGGTGAAAAGCTACTTCATTTGTCAACAGCTCTTATTGAACGTTTTCTGAGAGGTAGCTGCTTGTATTTATAGCCTCATTTCTGTCATTTGTTTATGCTAGTTTACTTAATGTGTTTGTGTGTGTGTGTGTGTGTGTGTGTGTTGGGAGGGGGGGGCGGGGGGGGGGGGGGGCGTGGTAGAGACATCATTGTTTACATGGTATGTGTATTTTATTGTCAGTATTTTTAGTGTCATATTCAAGCCACTTCCATGACCTTAAATATATCCGGTATGGTCCACGTTCACCCAAGCAATTTGAGATCTCTAGTTTGTGTAAACCGTGTTTGAATGCACAGAATGCACTCAATGTAAAGGCAGTGTCTCAAGGTTTCTGCTTTTCCTGCAATGAAAGGACACAAGGAATGCTTAACTGCCTCAGAGCACAGTATGGAGCTGAATGTCATTTTTTTTCTCACTGTTGCCAGTCGTGTTTACCTCAGCAGGGGCGTCTCACAGCTAACACCCAACGTCAACGCTAAGCAGGACTGCAAAGATCTTCACTGGTCCTTTCTTAGTTACTAAGAAGCTCCTCTCATATGTCATTCCTTCTGTCTAATTGAATTCCCTGTGTATCACAGGATTACTAGCTGTCTGAGCTTAAGCTTGTACTTTTCTTAATCTTTTACATGATTGCCTGTGGTTGTCTCAGTTGACAGAATAACCTGTGCCATAACTTTAGTCCCACTAGCTGCAGTCGTGTGTACTTAGCGACACAGATTACTGTGCAGATGTGGTCAATCACATAAAGTCCAATAAATGATTGTTAAGACAGCTCAGAATTTCTTGGCATTTTATTTAATTGAAAACCATTATACAAGGTAAATATCTGGCAGACCTAACACATTTTCTAACTACTTGCTAATTGTCAGTTAGCAGGCTTGTTAGCTCCATTGCTAATCAGACAACCAATTCATAAAGTCTATTTGAATGCATTTGCACCTTGAATACCTGTCTCATTACTACCTGCAAATCAGTCCTCCTTTGTGAAGCAGTTTTTGCTCTGACATAAGATTTTGAATTATTGTGAAACACAGCTCCTAAGCTAAAATAGCTTTCTGCATGATGGTATCTCTGGATTTTTGTTCACCAAAGTTGACTTTCAGGTGTACAATCAGCACAGATTTACTCCAAGTCCACTGATTGCTGTAATTCCATCAGAATTACTTGATTTTGCTATGTTATATACTGGTGGGACCTGTTTAAAGTCAGTACCTTCCTACAAAACTGGGCAACTTCGGCCATGATTGAACTCCCCAGTGCATGCATGCAATTGTCACAGGGGACCTTTTCAAACTATGGTGTCCAATTCTCAGTGACACTGCATTACAGTACATTGCACATACATGCAATAGCTAGTGCTGCACATCCAACAGTTCTCTTCAGTGCATAACCAATCATCTTGTTACATTAATAAAAAGAAAAATAATTTTAATGCATTCATTCAGCATCACGATTTTATTTGTATGTATATGTGTGGGCTCAATAAGAAACTGCAGAAATATCTCTGACCAACACCAACACTACATAGTTCGAGAGAATGTCCCCCTCAAATCACCCTTGAGCTGCTTTAACACTGCAGCAAAGCAAATTGTTTATGAAGGCGATTCCTGCGAACAGTTGGGTACTGCCAGATGTTCATCACGATAAACTCTACATGGCAGAGCAGAGGAATCTGTGCATGTTCACATGGGCAGCAACCACTTACCCTCTGCTGCCTTCTCCTCATTGTAATAAGTGGAAGTGGTGCGAACCACATGCTGGCGTAAATGCCCCTATAGAGTAGTACGGCCTCCCCTTTTAGACTCGTATGTTCAGTTTCCTCAGTGTAGTTCACGTTCATTCAGACTTGTTCATTGAGTGTAGCTGCTTGGCCGTCTGGACTTGAATTTGATTCAATCGCTGTTCATACATCCCAGTTTGAGAGAATGGTTTCTTTGATCTCACTCAGAGAGTAGTTGCCAGGCTGTCTCTACTTGAGACTCCTCATTGGAGACAATGAGTCCTACTCATTCTTTGGTTGTCCCCCTTCTTATGTTTTAAGTGACTGCACCACCAAAGCAAGCAGCTTGAGTCATGAGCACTCAGTATGTTCAACAGGATGACCCCATACATACTGCACACTAAAAAGACTCATTCAGCAATATTTGTTTAGTCATTGTTGTCCATCACTAAAAATCTGATAATCACACAAATGGAACATAATAAGTTAAAAGTAAGGTTAAGGTTCTTTGTCTTTGAAATCAAGGGTACATCTTTTTTTTTTGTCAGATTAACAAACTATTCTGAGAATGTGCTGCACATAAAAAGCATATCAATATACTCTCTCTCACTCCACCTCCCCCCCAGAAAACTCTGAGTGAGGATTTTGCCCTTGCACCAGTGACTATGTCATTTGCAGAAGGAGCCAAAGCTTAGCCTCCCACCCTAATATGAGTCAGATTAAGACTTGTTGTCAAACGAGTGAAGCACCATAGTCTCTTTATTGAGATCTGAAATCTGTTTTCTTTGCTTCCCTCTATCCTCTGAACAAAAAATTGCCTTAGCGAAGCTCACTGGGGGTCTGGGCCGGGGTTGGATCAGGCGGCTTTAGCTTCAAATGATTTGTGTGAATTGCTCACACATCGTATGCTGGCCTTTCACCTCCTGCCATGAAGCAGGTGAAATAGGGTTGACCCTTGCCCTGCTTTTTCGCAGCATGCAAAGGAAATGGAATCTGACGCGATTCACACGGCTTGATGGGGTTCATCAGATCACACAAACTTGAGGGCCAAATACAAAATCCACATCCTCCAGTGTCTTTTTTCCGGACAACACTCACCCCTCTCGATCTCTCTGTCCCCCTGCAGCCTTCAATCTATCTTTTCCTCTTTACCTCTGACCTTTTCATTTTTGACTTCCTCCATACCAATCTGCTCTTCCATCTTGTCGTCTACACTCTCTCTCAATCCTGCCATACTACTGACCTTTCAGTTTCATTCTTCCACCATTTCTCTACCTCTCCTCTCCTTCTGGTCTGGGCTGTAATTCAGCTTGTTTCAGGGCCAGTTAGGCAGCCAGTGGAGTTAATCTGTCTTTTCAGGTCATAAATCACTACTTGGCATCTCTCTCTCTCTCTCTCTATCTTCTTCCTTCTTTCTTTTCTCTCTTTCCCCTGTTTGCTTTTACCTGCTGCATGGATGTAGAGCATACTTTGAGATGATTGCGTCTGACAGTCAATGCTGGTGTTCTTTGCATGGGTGTTTGTGTGCGCATATGCAAGTTTGCGCACGGTTATCACTGCTTTAACACCCAACAGATAGGGAGTGAAACTGCATACTCTTGAAGTGCCACAGCCAATAAGAAAACATTGTTGAAATGTCAAGACCAATCAGAAGTGATGCTTCTCTCTATGGTGCCGTTGGGATCTCTCTCTCTCTGTGTCTCGGCCTTTTTGCAAACACAACAATGGCTCACACTCACGCTAGAAACAGATGGAATCTACTGGTTAAAATTTATTCAGAAGATGAGTAAATTCTTTGAACTTTTCGCGGATAAATGAAAGCAGACTTTGTGTGCATATGTGTGTGTGCGTGCATTCAGACATATCTACGACCTGGCAGGTGCATGGGAAACTGTTGGCCCCTACAATAGACAAAACCACATCAGGAACTAGAATGGCAGAATTGATGGGGGGAGAAATACAGAAGAAAGAAGGGGAAGGAGAGAAAACAGCTTAGCGTAGCAGGAGGGAGGAGAGAGAAAGAGGGAGAGCGCGGGAGGAGAGTAAAGTTGAATAGCAGGAGGGCGGGAGTGGGAGAGCGGGTGAATGAATGTGTTGTGGATCTATTGTGCCCGGCTCCTGAATGGAGTGTTAGTAAGCTAAGTAGTAGCTAGTGATTTACAGCTCGGAGGCCATATCAGCTGAAGTGGGCAAACAATAGCCTTTCATAAGCAACATTCAGCGAGAAGGAGAACCATGTAGAACGGTGCTATTCTGGATCTAAAGTGGGGTGAAGTGTTCTGGAAGTCTGTGGTTACGTACAACAACACACTTCAGCAGAGAGGAAGAGGGGAGATGGAGGGAACGCTTATGTTAGAGACAGACACAGCAAGGGAGCGAGCGAGTGAAAATTGAACAAGCAGGAGATGCTTTTTGCCTCATTTTCAGCATCAGCGCAATATTTTTTAACCAATGTGTTAATTAAGTCTTGTATTGTCTCTGTTGCAAAGTGCTCTACATGATGTTTTCACTGAAAGATAAAGAGAGTGGTATTATCAACTCTGCTCAAATTCATCACAAAGCTGTTTGTGTGTGTGTGTGTGTGCGTGTGTGTGTGTGTGTGTGTGTGTGTGTGTTTGGGGGTTGGGGTAGTATTGTATATAATCTCCACACTCTCTCTGCTGGCTGCAGGTTTCCAGAGATTAGCTTCCCCTCTCTCTCTCTTTGAGCTTTGGGTTATGTTCAACACAAAAAGTCCTCAGAACCATAAGACCACAAATGTCATTTGCTCCTGCCTTCAAATACGACCCACAGCAATGTTTTCAAAATTAACCCCTGTACTGCTGGCAGGAGATCAACACGTCTATACCTAAACAAAACAGTCACCGTTTTAAACATGTATTAAGAACACAGCTTAATTTATTATCAAGAAGTGTATTCACACAAGCAAAGCAATGTTCATGTTTTTTGAGGATGTGTGTATGTGTGTGTGTGAGTCCACAGAGTTCGGTCCACTTGGTAACGAGTCTGTTTAGCTTTCACAACAACCACAAAATGGTTCAATCCCAATCCAGTTCAGCAGAAGAAAATCGATGTATGTAAATGCCAGAAGTGAAGTAGTTATTAGGGCGACATTACGTATGTTGTGTAAAAAACGTAAGTTATGTTAAAAAAAACAAAAACGCTTCACAAATCATGAGCCACAGAACTTAAGTAACAAATATAAGTTACGTAAAAGTTGTTTACTTTTGTTTTCACATGGGAGACGAACCCCATCATCCTGGGTGAAAGTCTGCCGTTCCATCCACCTCCCCTCCCCCCCGTCAAAAGCGTGACATCCGCCATTACTGTGCATCACCATCAATCATTACTACGATGTCAGCAAGATGGCGGCAGACAGCAGTCCAAAATGTAAACATGGGTCGTATTTTGCTGCCTGTACAAACTTTACTATACTATATTATTATGCTGTATTGTTTGTTTTTTAAGGGGAGACAGTCTTTTCAGTCAGTCAGTCAGTCAGTCAGTCAGAGTCAGTCAGGTTTGTGGCATTGGCCTTTACTCAACCCAAGACCATGACTCTGATAAAATCACTACCTAACTCAACTCGACAATAAAATATACATCCACACATCCAACAGACTATTTCTCCTTCTGTCACAAACTCCACAGACAATAGGGCCTTCCTCATGGCGGCCACAAAGACGCAGACATTAACAATGCAATATGATCTGATGTCAAGGGTGAGCTGGTGTTTCTCTGCTTGACTGAACCAGACACCGGTGTCTCTGAAATACAGTAATAGATTTCCCAAAAGGTTGGTTTCACCTTTATCGATTGTTTTGGGGAATTGTGAATGGATTATTGGAAGATTGTGGGTGTTAACTGTGAATAAGCCTGAATGCCCTCTTGACAGGTGGTGGGGATGTAGTTGTGACAGTAATCGCTACAAGCTCCTTGTTTAAAGTGAAAGGGGAAAATAAGGTACATTGTTAGGTGTGGCAAAAGATAGTTTGAAAAGCAAAATAAATGGACGGAACTAACACCAAATGCCAGTGCTGACTTTTGGTTTCTCAAACCAACCAACCGCCTTTTGCTTTTGCTTTTACACTCCATAAAGTCACTTCCACCTTTGTGTCCTTCATATATACTATGGCCACAAGAGGGCGCCACTAATGACAAATGCACATATAGGGTTATTTTTTGGGAGAGATCAGTCTCGTTCTGAATCTTAAAGCACTTACCCATGAAAGTAAATGTTAAGATGCCTAGTAACTTTTCTGTCATAACAAGAAGCTGCATCAACTACAAATGTGGACGTTTATATTTGCTAAATATGTTTTCAACCATTTTCTCTGTCAGCCTTTCACTTTCTCTGTCAGCCTATTCCCCCCACGGTCGGTGAGAAATGTTGAGACGCCAGTCATTATGAGCCGAGCGGCCCAGCATGGGGACCCTGAACGCAGACCTATCCGTGGCATTAGAGCAACAAGCCCTGTGACGAATGGGAGAAAATAGAGGAGTCGCGCTGTGTGTATGTGTGTGTCCGCAGCTACACGTTTGCCATTCTGATTTGTCAAAAAAGAAGAGATGCAGTCGACCATTCTGACTGTATTGCGCTGCAGAATTGTGATAAGGCCCACACACACATGCACGCAGACAAACACAATCATTCACCTAATCAGCAACTGCATTCCATACTGCGGTGCCCATTCTGCTCTGCATATAGATTGCATGGAAGATAGTCCGCAAGGAGAGTTCTGCCGAAGTGTCATGGGAGAGGGACACTCACAAAAACACACACGCACACACTCTTGAACTTGCACGCTGAAAAGCAACACACAAGTGCTGTAGGAGCAACAGTTGGCTGTACCATGGCTCCCCAAACCCACGAGACCTCCTTTCAGAGACCCCAGAGACCTCAGCCTCTCTCCTAATGCTCCTCCATCCCTTTTCAATTCATCCTCTCCTCTGTTCCGTTCCTCCCCCTCCTCTGCCCTTCCCGCCCCAGAGAGTTCTCAGTTCTGACAGAACAGTTAATCATACACTCTCTGCAGGTCTCCTCCTATGTGTGTGTGTGTGTGTGTGCATGTGTGTGTCAGTCTGTGTGCGCGTGTCCAGATGTACACCTTCATTTTCAACAAGACAGAGGATCTATTTCTCTTACCTCCATTTTTCATTCATTTCCTTTCACTTTTTTCAACTCTTCTTTGCCTGCCCTTCATCTTTCTTATATTACCCATGTGAGTATTAAAAACAGTGAAATAATATGTTTTTCAATATTAAAACCCCAATGCATTGTTGGTGAATTTGTGATAATGTAGTAATATAACATTTTTGTTGTAGGCATACCCTGCCTCACCTACCTCTTCTTTAGACAGTTTGGACATTAGCATGCATATAGCACTAGCACCTATGGGCTATGGGTACAAAAGGTCTATAATGGTAGTGACACTCCAGCAATAAAGAACAAAACCCCACAGATCTTGTTTTGTGTAAAATACGCTCTCAAGTTTAACTAAAGCTAATATGAGGCTTCAGCAGCTAAATCAAACAGTTAATTCATCAATTGTGAAACTATCCTTTGGGGTATTCACTATAGTTGTATATTAGGAGATGAGAATGAAGAATATGATTAAGATAATGAAAAGTTAAATTGGTTATATTTAGGCAACAAATCTACTTGGTTAGGTTTAGGAAAATATGTTGTGACAATTTTTGTATTACCCGAAATACCAAAATGATGTCACCTATCCATGTAACAAAGCCACTAGTTAAGTTAAAGTAACTCAACATTGGCTATTTGACACAAGTATAGATCTCCTCCATGAAAGTCCTGTGTTTCTATGATGCATCCAATCACCCTGTCTTCCTAGACGGACTTTGTCACCCTTTATAATACATCACGTGACTTACTCCTTTTGCTCCTTTTGACATAATCACTACGGCCACTAAAGGTTGCCACCTATCAAAATACCTAAATATGGGTATGCCAAACAACCTGTAGCATTTGGGAGACAACGATCTGGCATTTCCATTGTACCTGGTACTCTTTTATGTATCACCGGAGCATTGAGTGGCTGCTTATTTATTTATTCATTCGACCCAGATTTTTAGGAAATAGCAGCATGCAAAAAAGCAGCGCTGTACAATTGACAAAGTGCACATGTTCCTCTGTTTGTTTTTACAAAAAAGGATTTAACGAGTGTTGCGTTCAATATGATGCCACAGCAGGATCATGTGGCAGCACTATGGCGATCAGGTGATAGTACAGGAAAATGAAATATAGAAAAGGACCTGGTACCAAAAGTAAGTAGAGTTGAGCAGAGCTGTACCATGCAGTGGAAAGACAGCATTAGTCCCGATTATTGGCCAAGATCCAAAAGAGTCATATCCTGTTATTCCCACTATGCAACTTACTAACATCATTAGTTCGACTTTCCCTGCAGCTGCCTGAAACTCCCACATCTTTCAAGTTCCCCATAGTTTGCAACTTTTGATAAGAATTTGTAGTCTTCAAGCCCAGAATGGAGATAAGCCAGAGAGAACATTACGCAGCTGTTTCACAGGCTGAGTAGTACTCCCCATGGTGAGTAAACTGGTCCAAATATGTAAAATCTGTGAAGCGTCTCTTTAATCAGAAGCAAAGTGTCTTGAACTCTAGTAGACTGAGGCTGCAGTTGGTGAAGGAGCTGGTAATTCTGTGTCTGCTATGGTGGATTTCTCTTTCTATGACAATTGTAAGTTCAGAAAGAACGCCTGTTTAAAGCTGTAATCTGTGACTTTCCACACGTTGTCGCCTTCGCCTGTGGTGAGAGGTCTCCAGCAAAGATTGACTGAGTTGTTATGGAAAATCGTGTGGAATCATCCATTGCACGACTTGGAAAATATCTCAGCTAGTGAAGTGTGATCCTACTGGGCTTATGCTTGATTTTGATGCGTGAAACTATAAATGTGGTGCGAAATGTGTCGCTTTCAGTATGCTGGCTCAGTTTTAAGCAGAGTTTATTGGTGCTGTCAGCCAAGACTGGAGTGACCGGACGAGTCACGACTAGCCAATGAACTCACTAACAGACTCTCCATCCAGCTCAAGTGTTTTAAACTTTACCTTATAAAATTAAGCATAATATGATTCAAAAATCATTATGGAAGCCTTTTTTTTAGAGACATGAATATTTTTAAATAATAAATAATTAATTACATTTTAAATTTTGAGTCTCCACAACAACACTTTTTGTTTTTGAAAGATTAACCTCAGGCAAAAGTAGCCTATCCCAGATGTGTGCACAGCTGGAACAAATCATAAAACAGTGAAAACATATTTATCCAAGTGGACAGAAAACAAACACAAATTAAGAGCAAAGTGTGCAACTCTCTGTGAAAGAATGTAATGCTGCATTGGGAAGTCATGTTAATATTAGTGATGATAATAATGATGATAACTGTTAACATTCCTCTTCAAAATTAAATTCAGCCTTAGGTTACTTGAGGTAAATGCTTCCAACTAGCAATGAATGATCATACATGCCCACTCACCACCCTGACCTCCAAACCCATACTTTTACTATTCTCCACACAAAGGCAACTTTTTTTTCTGCTTTGGCATTAAACGTTGACACCGAAGGTAAATTTGTAGGTGAGTAATCATCCAATATGAATTTCCAATTTCCAAGATACTTGAGTTTTATAGAGGAAATTGCCTTTTATTATGTTGCTTTGACTCTGTGAATATATTTCTTCTGTTACAGATGAAATACAAGCTACAAATTGCCCACAGTATCATGAGATCACAGCCTCCAGACATCAAGGACGGTTACAACATTTTGGAAGCCATAAACCTTTCTACAGACCCAACCCACTCTTGCTACCTCATTTTTTGTTTGCAGTTTGAGATTCAGGAGCAGTTCTGTCCCTGGAGCTATCACCTGTCTGAGCACTGCCCACCACTGCCAACTCTCTGCCACCCAGCCAAACTAACAGTCAAAGCACTACACACCCCACGCATACACTGCTGGACTCAAGTACATCATGTTACTATTTCATGCACAGCAATCATTTCTTCAGTGGTCATATGTGAATATTCTGTGCAGGCCTGCCATTAGGAATTATGGACAGGGGGACAACATTTTCCAAATTGGGCCCCTCATCCACACCCACTCCAGCAGCTCCACCACCCACCTACTCTTAGCAACATGGGTAATTTCAAATAGGCTCCTGGCCATTAGACTTTGTAGTGACAGAGCTGGGAGTTTCTAGCAACCATTTCCAAACGCAATGTTATGCTGCAGAGCCATCCAGGCTGTGCTCTGTTATGCATACATATACTCAATATTATTATAAAGCAGAAAAGTTAGTCAGTTATTTTAAAACATGGAGAAAAATGTTCTTTCAAATTAGACAGTGGAAGCCTCTTTTACCTTCAAATGGCATCCAATGAATAATAAGAGAAAAAAAGTAAAATTAAACATAGATTTAGAAAATTACTGCGTGGCATTGAGTACAAAGTTTTTAAACATGAGTGAATAAATAAATTTACCCTTAATCTATTTACTTTGTCAATCCTGAGGGCTACATTCATCAAGTATTTAAAGAAAATGGAAATGCCACATTCTTCCTTGCCTTGTTAGTCTAGTTTCATATTATAGCCCAAAGATTTTTTGTTAACTTCATTCTAAATAACTAGATTGGTAGTTGGGGAAGTAGTTTCACACCTAAAAAAACTGTATTAGGACACCAAGGTGTGCATATCGTGGTTGTCTTTACCCTTCAGCCATTGGGACCATTGTCCACTTATTTCTGTCTTATGAAATCTAACATCAAGGCCAACATTTTTTTGACATTTGCATCGGCAATTAGGAAAAACCTCTCTATCCACCAAAAAGACTTGATTTTCAGGATGAATTTAATTACTAAGGATCTTCAAAGACTGATTAGAGCTGCACTGGTAGTATGGGATCTTTATGTAAAGAGTTGCTGTAAAAGTATAAGAGGGGTTTTTCCTCCTTTAACGTTGTGAGTGAGTGTTTGGTCATAATGTGAAGAAAGATAATTAAGTTGTGGCCTATAACATGTGGAACAGGATCTAGATTGCAACATTTCCTTGCAAAACACCCTCTGTTTATAATATCATGTTAAGGGACACATTTTTTAATGAAAGTTACAGATAAATGAAAGTTTAAGTCAAGCCATCCTTGTTCTCCCTCATACAACATGATGAACACACATGCTCTCCCTCTATATGGCACTCTCACTCACAAACCCATCAAATGTGCATGGAAGTGTGGGTGTGAGAGAATATTACAAGTCAGCAATTTTGAGGTGTGAAAATTGCTCTTGCTCTCCAGGATATTTTTAATTTCCTATTAAACATCATTACACTCGCATGATTATGCATTGAAACCACACCCATGCACCTGCACACATACACACCTGCACACACACACATACAGTATATGCACCGTCTCTCTCTGTCAAAGGCAAACTCACCAAGTTCACACTACGTGACTGCCCATGTGATGCTCATCCTTGTCCTCCATTTCATTAGACAGGGGGGGCCGAGCGAGCTATTCTGGGAGAGAACGGTAACTCTTTGTTGGTTGCTCTGCTGAAGAGACGTCTCCAATAGCAACTGAGACCTATGGCCTCCCCCCTGTGGCGTCCAGATCTCATACTTGTGGTTGTGAGTGTCCATGTCCGTCTGCGTGTGTGTGTTTGCATGGGTTTATCCCCCTTAGTGTGTAGCCTTTAAGTGTGTACCTGTGTTTTGCATGTGTGTACAGATGAAACAGGATGTGATCTATCACTCACGGATCTATAACAGTGGCACACAGCGAGGGATGAACACGTTAGTGTCAGTTGCAGACGAGGGAGACGAGCAGAGCAGAGGAGTGATGTGACTGTTATTGATCCTGCCTGGTAATTACAGCGCGATTTATTACCAGAGAGAGAGGGGGGAGAGCGAGGGAGAGACAGAGAGAAGCTATCATATTTAGTTTGGGGTTGTAAGTCAGGTTTTTGGCGAGAGTGAACAAGGTCAGAGAGAGACAGAGATGGATCACTTTACCCCTGCCTCCCTTGAGTGCTGTGAGATCTGATCACTGTTGTGCTTTCTGACATCCTCCCCCGTCCTTTCTCTCTCTCTTTCTCTCTCTCCACTCTTTCCTATTTTTTAAATCTTCATATAACCATATGATGCACTTATGTTCAACACATGCAGGCGACTCATGTTTGTTTTCTTTAAAAAACTCTTGCATACATCTAGCCTTTCCATGCATGGGGCCCTCCTTGCCTGTCAGAAGCATCACTTGTAATCAGTGCTGAGATGAAGTGTTGATGTGATATGAAATGAAGGTGCGCTCTGTCACTCTAACAACAAGCCTGCCAGTGTTTGTGGCTTGTAAAAGTGTGGGAGTGCTGGGTTGTTTACAGAGATGTGTGGGCGTTAAGCATGATCTTGTGGGGATGTGTGCACATTTATGTGTGTTTCTGTTTGTGTGGAGGCAATATTGTTCCTGAATAGGTCAAAAACTATGTTCTTATTGGTGTACCACATCCTGTCTTTCAATGAGTCACACAGAAAAACACACACATACCAGAACACTCTACTACGATCCTACTTCTGTATATGTTTGGTTGAGCTGTAGATGTGTGGTATTTTTTTTTTTTTTTGGTCCCAACCAAGTGTTTTGCAAATATTTCACCAGATGCTGTTCTGACCTAAATACTGTGGATCTCATTGTATTACCACAACTAACACTCCTTACACACTTTTCTTCCTTCTGTGTTTGTTTTCATTATTGCACAAAAGTATATTGTGTGTGAAGGTTAAGATTTCAGTGACAAAAATCTACTGAAATTGTTTCTATTGGAGTTAACACACACACATGCAAAGAAAAAAAAATGAACACAAAGAGAAGACAGAGCAATAATAACTTTTCAGGCTTGCTGATGGGAAAACAACAAAAACATATTTTTGTTTATTTCTTAGATGTTTTACTTCAGTAGAAACAACATTGTAGAAATACACTGTGGTATTTTACAGTCCTACATTCAAATTGACTAAAGTAAAAGTACAAAAATATTGGCATCAAGATATACAAGTAGTATATTGCGGTGCTAAAAGTTCTAAAGTACTAAAAATACTTAATGTGAAGAATAGCCTGTTTCTGGGTAATACATTACTGGATTATAATGACTGATGCAATAATTTGTTCATTACTTTAATGGTGCAGCTGGTAAACATGGGGCTCATTTTAGCTAAGAATTTATGGGTAGTGCAATCTAAAAAAATATTAAAAATGACTTTTTTATAATCTGAATCTGCAAATGAACAGATAACTAATGATGTAAAATAAATCTAGTGGAGTAAATAGTACAATATTTACAGTGGTGGATGAAATATTCAGATCCCTTACTTTAGTCAGTGTACAAAAGTATCAGCATCAAAATTGATGTAAAGTAAAAAGTAAGCTTAAAGTAAATGTCCCCACTCAGATTGTTAAATATATTCCAAATATATTATTGGATTATTTCAACTGATGCATATATGTAAGCAGCATGTTACTGTTGTCAAGCTAGGGTTGATTTTAATTACTTAATATACTTTAATGTAGTTTAATTTATAATTTATTTCAATATAATTTATTTAGTAGGCTAACTAAAGCTGGCAGCTAAATGTAGTGGAGTAAAAAAGTACAACAATTGCCTCTAAGTATAAATTAGCATAAAATGGAAATACTCAAGTAAAGTCCAAATTGTAGCACTAAATGTACTTTATACTTTCCACCACTGATTTAAATTGTATATTTCTACTGTTTACTGTAGATTTGTCTATATTTAAATTGTCCTACGTAACATATATATTTATTTATTTTCTTTATATCAAAGCCAGCATATAGGTCTGCTATAGGGGTATCACGTTATACTGAAGGATGGATTAGATTAAAATTAGGAGTTTATCTGGGAGTGCTAAATAAAGAATTGATTTGATATTATTCATAGCAGAGTATAGTTTGCTGGTGTATGTTGCTATGGTAATCCTGCTATTGGCAGCATTCCAGTAATAGATTGATTTGGGTCAGGTTATTCTATACACTCACTCTTTTTCTCTATCTGTGTGTGTGCGTGTACATGTGTGTGCTGTCCTGCAAGTTTATCTTTGCCTTATCAATCTGTAAGCGCTGTATTGATTGGCCAAAAGATATTTCCTCTAATGTGCTTGGGGGGGAGGAGGGGGGGGGGGGGGGGGGGGTGACAGCTTTCACTTAGCCTCCAAGCTCTTAAGAGAATATCTATCTATCAACATTTCCAGGCACGGGGAGGGGTCAGGAGCAGGTAGGTGGTTCGATTACACACACACACACACACACACACACACAGGAGAAGGAGCAGGAATCATTAAAATAGCAAATGCATCAGGCAGCCAACACACCTAAGCAAAGCTCAAGCTTGTTGTTGTTTACACTGTGGGAGGCAAAGAGCTGATGCATCTCGGAGAGCTGCTAGTTTGAGCAATAGATCCTGCTCTTTGTGGAAAGAGCCAGGAGAGAAGAGTATCATTATTAGTGCCAGGGCTCAGGGTCTAGTATATGTTCAGTGCGAGCATGCAACAATCTGTCCAATGTTTTGTTTTGTTTTTAATTAGAGGGCTAAAGCGTGAACGTTGCACTGTCTGCATGCCTCCTGCCCTGACTCCTGGGATGATGTGATGCATGGTGATGATAATGTCTTTCGCTGTTTTTACACTCGAGCTCCATTTGCTCTCTTCAGGCCTCGAAACAGGACGAGAGACTAACAGAGCCACCATTTAGCTCTCAGCAGGGAGAGAGAAGAGGGGGGAATCAGTCGCTCCTCCTCTCTTATCTCTCACTTAACAAAAGCCTCTGATGAAGACAACAAGCATTCTCCCGCTCTCTGTCTCTCTCCTGCTCTCTCTCTCTCTCTCTCTCTCTCATTTGTCTCTTGCTCTCTTCTGAACTGTCAGAGTGCTAGTTGAACATGGCAGCTCAGACACTTTTCACATCTCTAGTCCTTTGTTGTGTGTGCTCTCACATGTGTGTGAGTGGCTGCATCCTTGCGTGTATAAAGCACAGGCTTGTGCTTGTGTCTCTGCACTTGCTTGCCAATGTTTGTGCTTAGTATACTTGCACCCTGGCCTGTATGTCTACACGAGTCTGTGTCCGACTGACCATATGCTCACTTATGCGTATGTGTGCATTCTTTTTCTCAGCTTTCTCAGCAGTTACGGCTCTTTTGTTTTGTCTTCAGGGTTAACACAAACATGCGTGGAAACACACACATATACACACATTGTAGCCTACAATGTAGTCTGTGAGCAGCTGTCTAGTTTTCATTTCTGGCTTATTGTCTACACATAGCACCATAGCAGAAGTGGTTATAAGCTTTCAATGTGGAGGAAATGGGTGAACAGCCTCTCTAATTACACTTCACCCACTGACACTAATTTACATACAAACACAATCGCACTCCTATCCAAACCTTCATTATCTCCGGATTCCATTCTGTAGGGCATGATATTCTGGCTGTTATATTTCATTCAAGCTCTGTTCCTCAGCACCACTGCTTAGTCATTACGCTAACTGAGAGCCACAAATAGAGTTTCCAGTCAGACTTTAAATTTAAAATAAAGAGGGGGAATGAAAGTAGTTTGAAAATGGGTTCTATGCAGCCTACATGCATGCTGTTTGTAGCCCACAATTAACCCCAATATTACTCTCTGAAACTGACAGCACCACTGTGTGTCCGCCTTCAAACATTTTCTTCACACTTCGGAACTTGTCCCCTCTCTCTCAAACACACACTGCATGCACACACACAGGCTAAATAAGCTCTATTGTAAGGCCATTACAATGTGAATGAGGGGCCCACCAGCTCCATTGAGATGTGTGTGAGTGAGTGTGTGTCACTGCAAATAGGTTAGAGAGATTGATGAACTAGTAGGAAGGGAGAAGGGAACCACCTAATCAAGTTAAAAACACTGTGTGATTGACATACTGAGCCTGGCTGATTGACATTCTACAGAAATGAGCTTAATGGGGCTGATTCACACGTGGGTGAACATGCATGAATGAGTGTATTTTGAGTGAATATCAGAAAGGTCTTGTATTCATTCCCGTGATTGATACCATTCTTGAATTGTGTGAAATGTTTCTTTTTTTTCTACACCAGCTATAGTCTTCCTTCTCCTTGTTTTTCTCCTTGAGTACAACAACTTGTGCAAGAGGCGAGAGAGAATCGGCAAGGCGCGCCATTAACTTGCACCGGTGCGTATCCGTGCGTGACATCCCTCATCCGAACACCAACTAACGGGCCGTGAGCTTTTACCGGGGTCCGTGATCGCTGATGCTCGAGAGAAAAAAAGGCTGTTTGTGTCAATCAAGCCGAGCCCCCTCCCCTTCTTCCCTTTCTACCTCTTCCTCTCTCTCTCTCTCTCTCTCTCTCTCTCTCGATCGCCTCCACTTGTGTAGGCGCTCTTAAACCGGAGCATTTACGCACGGCAGCCAGTCGTTAACGGGCAGCCTGATATCGCTGCTCCTCTGTCTGTACTCGCTGGCTAATCTCCACCTTTAAAGAGCAAAGATTAAGAGGGAAGTGAGCGGAGCGGGAGAGAAGAAGAAGAAGAAGAAGAAGAAGAAGAAGACCGCAGGAGGGGACGAGAGTAAGAGAATGAAAAGACTGATGAAAGGAGGGAGGAGAACCGGTCATTCCGGTTGCCTGCATCTGCTGCTCTAGTGGAGGGAAGAGAGAGAGGGAGAAAGAGGGGAGATGGCACAACGCTTCAGCATCCAAAACACACGGGAGTGGTGCGCCACCGAGAACGGAGCCCCGGACCCACCCGAAGCAGCATCACACTCACCGCGAGATCGTCACGCCTCTTCCCCGCACGGCAGCGCCTCAGCATCGGCGAGAGATAAGTGGGCGAGTCGCTGGTCCTCCTTCACATAAACTTCAGCTGCAGAAGGCGGGATGGAAAAGTCTCTGCGGTTAGTTTGAGGTAATCTTTCAGCCTGTTAATAGTCAGGGGTGTTTATCCTGCGGGTTGCTTTCTTTTCCTTCCTCAATTAAAGATTCAACCGCACAAACACACGTACTATTCTTGTTTTTACCTCCAGTTTTTAGTGTTAATCCTATAAACTACACTCGATTCACTGCTAATTTTAATTACTAGATTATTGTCTCGTGCTTTTCAGCATCGATTGCAGCTATAAACAGCAATTATTATTATTATTATAATTATGGTCACTCACTCAAATACAAAAAAAAAACACACATTACTGATTTTGAAGTTGAGTACATATTTTGTTTACAATTTGATGTTGAATTTGAAATTATTCTAAACTTTCTTTTTATGCAGCATTTCGCAAATGCACGAAAAACAACTCATAGGCTGAGTGCATTAAGCTTTTTCGAACATATTGCATGATTTAGAATACCATTAGGGATTTAGTTATTAAAATGAAAACTTCCACGTGAAGTCTCTTGTGTAAATCCAATTCCAGCGCCCTCCTGTGGTTCCTAACCGTGAGACACATGCATACCTTCTGTAACAGGTTAAAGCAGCTCTCACCTTCAGCCAAAACACTTTAACCTGTTACTGGAACTGATTCACTCAGCTGTCTGTCAATGTTTGGCCTCACTTTAAAAAACTGAAAAAGCTTGAACTACCCATCTCTAAGTTTGAGTGAGTGCATGCTCCTTTTCTTGGCACTTGGAGTCAATTTCCTCCACATTCTCGCTGTGCATTACAGAAGAAGCTATTTAACAGTATCAGTAGTAGTAGTCATTCGAGTACCAATTAAGATGACACACATTTTATTTAACAGAAAACGACTACTTTCTCCTCTGCGTTGGCTATAAAGAAAACTACTAAAAAGTTAATTTCCTTCTTTTTTTCATTTTCCGCTATCATAGTTAAGAAATATGTCCCTTCTATATGACCTTCTCCTTGCGTGCATTCTCTAAAGGCACGAACAAGGAGAGAAGGATGGGGAACGTGAGGGAAGACTATTGATATTCAAACAGACAGAAGGAGAGAAAGGGGGTGTAGAAAGATAGAGAGAGGGGGAGAGTGAGGCGTAGAGAGAAAAGAGAGAGAAAGAGATGCTGTGGGATCTTTTCTTCTCCCTGGCTCCCGGCACATACATTAAGATGCTAATCCTGGTCTTTTTTGTCTCTTTCTATAATTCATTGCATTTTGTTCCTCTCTCTGCTCTGTCTCTCTTATTCTTGCACTTTTCTCTTGCTCTCCATTTCCTCTGTACTGTCATGGGCTCCCCTCAGATTAGTGCTCCTGGCAAAAGGATTCCAACTCTAATTTTGTGGTATTTCAGATGATTAGGTTCAGAAATAGGACAGAAGTGCACAGAGTTTCACACAATTAGAGAAATTCTCTGTAGAGCTTTATGGGACTGATTAGTTGAGCTCCCATCCACCTCCCCACACTGCCACATTAACACACAACCAGCTGTTGTTTATTTGCGAGGATCGACTTTTGTGTTGTGTTTGTGCTTTTAACTGTGATGTCACTTTGTGTGTGTGTGCCAGAGGTTGGATAAGCCCTAAGGATGCAAGTTGTTTTCAATCAGCTCTGTAGTTACCAGCTGTGCCCTCACATTCCCCAGGGTGGCACAACCTAGGTACGCGCACACCCGCGAGCACGTTCGCAGAGAACTAATGCATTTTGTTCAACCTTGCCCAACAAATTCACTCTTTCTTCTTTTCTCCTTGTCCCCCTTTTCTGCAGGCATTAATCATCACTCCCTCCGTCTCTGCATGTGATTCCTCCGTGAGGATTGGAAGGAGAGTAACTCGACTGCATTTCCTCAATGAAGACATTTGTTCTCCAACACCCGGCGCTTCTCCACCTGCCATGGTGACATGACACACCCCTGAGTGGTTCCCTTCACGCACACATAGACAATCTCTCGGGCTCCTCAACCCCCAAAACTCTTGTTCACAATCTCTGGGGATCCAGCAGACTAGAAAAAGACATCTCCTCATACGCACAACACCTCCCCATTTCGTAATGACGGTGGCCGTGCGATTCCGTCGCCACTTACGGAGGCTTCTGCTCCTGCTGGCCTCCTGCTGCCTGCTCTCCCTCCTCCTCTCTGCTTACTTTCTGTTTACGAACTCCTCCCCTGCCATGCAGCTTGGACAATCCCCCGAACCTGCCTGCTCCCAGCGGCTCACGCCCTACCATCAACTCCCATACCCGTACCCCCCTAACCCCCCTCACACACACGTCCACACTGACCCAGTGGTGCTGGTGCTAGTGGAATCCCAGTACTCCCAGCTGGGTCAGGACATTGTGGCTATACTGGAGTCAGCACACTTTCAGTTTCACATGGAGATCGCCTCAGGGAAGGGCGACCTTCCCCCGCTGACAGAAAAAGGCCGCGGCCGATATTCACTCATCATTTATGAAAATCTATTAAAGTATGCACATGGAGACACATGGAACAGACAGCTGTTGCATCAATATTGTACTGAGTACAGAGTGGGCATCATCGGCTTTGTCCGCTCCACTGAGAACTCCCCACCTCTCCTTAAAATCCGAGGCCTCCCACTGGTGCTTAGGACCAACCAGGCACTTTGGGACTGCTGTGTGGTATCCAGCTCACCTCTCCTCCACCTGACCAAGCCTGGCACGGATCGAGGGGCTTTACCAGGGGAGGACTGGACCTCCTTCTCCTCCAATCACTCCACTTACCAGGCTGTGCTGCATGCACGGACCAAGGAGGGAGCAGGGGCAGGCAGTGGTGATAATCCAGGGCCTGGCTTTGGTTTAGGCCTCCAAGCCACTGTGGTGCAGGACATGGGACTCTACGATGGGGTGAGGAGGGTGCTGTTTGGTCAGGGACTGGGCTACTGGCTTCATAGACTCATCCTGGTGGATGCCATCTCCTACCTCACAGACAGGAAGCTTACTTTGGGTTTGGACCGGTACATACTGGTGGATATAGACGACATTTTTGTGGGAAAGGAAGGGACGCGCATGAAGGCCAAGGATGTCAAGGTAATGAGGGTGATGGGTGTGGGAAAATTTGCATGAGAAAGAGACAGAGTGGAGTAGAGTGGATGAATTCATGTCGGGTCAGTGATGTTGGATTTGATTTTTCATTCTGCTATCAACTCCTAAAAACAGTATTTGATAGCCGTGCAGTTGTGAAAATAAGAAATGTTTAGTTCTTGCTGTGCAAGTCTGCAGACATCTCAGCCAAACATTTTACCTGGAGTGTATTTCTGAGCATTTTAGCTCTGACACGGTTGCACAGAGATGCTATTTGGGAAAGCTAATGCATGTGTGTGTAATTGCTTTTGCGTGTTGTGTACCAAGTGCATATGTGTTGGGGTACAGCGAGAGGGTATTTATCTCAAATGGAGGTTTAGCCAAGAAGTAAAGAGGCCATTTAAGGGAACAAAGACGTGGAGTGAAAGAGAGAAAGCGAGGTAGTGAATGAGCCAGTGAAAAGATGAATGGCACTTATTCCTCTTTTCCCACGTTCCTCCTCTTAGGGAAACTAAAGGAGAGTCAGCCATGCAGCCCGCCTCTCGAGACAGCTATTGTTTCAACACACACGCCTGCATGAGCAAACACACACACACACATATATATATTCCTAGACATGCAGCTCAAGTGCAGATATAGTTTTTGCTCAAATGCATATAAACCCTAACTTCTTTAGGAATTCAATATTTTTTTAGAAAGAAAGAAAAAAGAACTCCTCAGGTTTGCTGGAGTGTGGATAAAACGCTTCTGCAAGAGGAATGCTGTTTGAAATCGGTGGTCACATTCTCCCACTGCGTCCTCACTCCGGGCCATTCGAGAGAGAACAAATTGTGTTTGGTGGGGTTTCATGTGGGGGAGTGTGTGTGTGTGTGTGTGTGTGTGTGTATGTGACTCTTAGACAGGTGAGATTTATGCTGCTTTGCGCTGATGTCCATGAGCTAATCCCGTCTGCCTTGCAGCTAAAGGATATGATAGGGAATGTGTGCATGTATGTGTGTTTGGTCGTGGGTGTTTTCTGAATCACTACTTTAGATTACAATGTCACTTCCCGTCAATTGTTGACACCTGTCCCGTCAGATGCTGGGAAAAAAAAAAGAAACAGCCACCTGTCCATGGTTGAAAACCCGGGGAGGAGATGAGAGGAAGAGGGAGGCTGAGAAAACAGGAGGGCAGTGGGTGGTGAAGTGGAGAGGAATTCCACCCTTGAATATAAAAAAGATGCTTGAATCGAAAAAGGATAAAAGAGTGCATATTCACACACGCGCGCACACACACACACACATACAAACAAACACGGGTACGCATGCACACACACATTCACAAAATGAGCACACAAGCGCTCTCTAGTTGGAGTTTTCATTTTAAGTCTGCCTGACTCTTCAGCTTTGTAGCATTAATATACATGAGGATGAACCAGTGCCATAACAGAAGGACAGGGAGATGGGGATGGAGGAAGAGGTGGAGAGAGAGAGAGCGAGAGAGAGAGAGAGAGAGAGAGAGAAAGAAAGATGGAGAGATAGAGAGAGAGAGGTGGGGAGGGCAGGGAAAAAGAGAGAGTGATGCCATTTGAAACACTTCTCCCCCATTTCTTCTCTCCTTAAGGATAGTTGGCAATCACAGAGAGGAAGACTGGAGGAAAACAGGGAAAAGAGTTGGAGGGAGGGAGGGGAAGGTGGAGTATGGCGCCTAGGGGAAGAGCTAGCAGCTAACTTTGCGATTTCAGAGAAACAAAATGCTGAAGGGAAATGGGGAAGCAGAGGAGGGGAGCAGGGATATGGTGATTTGTAGCAGCCCTCCCCTCAGAGATGGAGAGCCTCAGGTAGAGTTGTCAGATTACAGTTTGAACAAGGCGTTTTTTAAGCGACAAGTGTGTAAATCACGTATGCCGATAATCACGTGCATCGACTAATTTATTACACTGTTATCTTGTCTAAATGTCTCATATTTTTGGTACTATGATTAGTAAATACAGCTGGTTAGTCTTCAAATGGGCTCATAAAGTGTCGTTGAAAACTGTTGAAAGGATGGCCGTGTGTCAAATATATGTGAAGGTGAAAATATGTTTCTTTAGACTGTTGAAAGTGATCAATGCATGTGGAATCTTGGGCTTTATTTAATCATTAAAGCGAGATGGGTGCTTGAAGTTGAGGGTGTGTAAAATCGCTGGGGTCTGATGATCCGTCTTTGATTAAATTCGGGTTCGGAAGAGACTGACTGATGGTCATGATGACATTATAAAACAGGCTTATTCAAGAAAATCTACATTTGAGTAGTCATTTCTTCCTTGGTTTCATCCTTACTTTAAGACATCTAAGAGTAACATAGTCTTTTTATAAATATTCTTGCACTACAGAAATAATTTTGTAATAAGCAAACATCCGCTACTAGACAAATATATGGCGGTGAATCATTAGGAATGACACACAAATCATGTGAAAATGCAAATCACATCTTGTCCCCAGTGTTTCAAAAACAGCTTCTGTCTAACACTGCATCAAAGTATCTACCAGGATGTGTTATTGACCAATTAGTAGGACAAGGCATGAGTAGTGCCAATGTTAGAAATCCCATCTTACCTCTGTAAAGCCAACATTCAATCTCCTGCTCTCCCCGAGAGAAGAAGAGAGGGGACTGAGACAGAGAAAGAGAGAGGCCAATTAAAATGCCTCCCTCCTTCTCTCTGCACTCTTCATTAGTCTCACCCCACGAGTTCATCTGGTGACAAACAATACCTACACCCCCTCCTGTCTGCACACACACTCACACACACAGCTGTATTTCCTCTATTAAAATGATTCACAGGGAGGCACCCCATGGATGACATTTCTCAAAATGAGGGATGATGCCAGTCAAAAACTCCCATCAATGATTTGCACGTGCCGGTACTTGTGTTTTTTAATTCATGCCTGCAGGTTTTCTCCTCTTGTCTGCCTCAGAGTGGTCGTTAGGGAGGTGTCCAATTCTCATCTTCAGATCCCACTTTATCACCTCCTCCTTTCTCCCCTTCCTCCTTCTCCTCCTTCACTCACCTTCTTCCTCACCCCCCTCCCCGCCCCAGTCATTGATCACTATCTCCGGCATATTTGTATTCCTCCCTAAACCTCTCTCTCAGCTCGTTCCCACTCTTTCCCTGCCCAAGGTGCTTTGTGAAGAGGTGTCATCTAAGTAGAGGGGACGCACACACATGTGAACACACACACACAGAGAACATGATCTTGGATATTGGCTCAGGTATATAGCATTTTTATGCATTTCTGTTCCATTCTCCATTTGTAGGTGCAGGTTAGTAAGTGTCCAGTAATGGACTGTCAGAATTTTTCACATTTATGTTGCTGCAATCAGTCTCTTGTACTCTTGAAAAGGAATAATTGGGTAAATAAGACTAAAACATGCAGTTTCCAAAGAGCCACTGGGGCAGCTGTTGCACTTTCATTGCTTTGTTTAATGTGGCAAGTCAAATAATTACTACTTTCATGAGTCCTTATAAGCCATAAAGTACCATCAGGCCTTAAGGACGGAGCAGGAATTCTGTTCAAACACCTTATAGAACTGGAAGGTTGTTATCCTCCATATAAACCTAAAAACTTAACGTGTTTTTTTTTACATCTTAAACTTAATTAAATCAGATTGTGATAATTTGCTTATCAATTGAAAACTATTCAAAGACAATATATTTAAGCTCTTAAAACCCATCTGCCCATCCTCAGGTAAGGGTGGGGTAACCACAAAACTTTTTTTAAATTTAAATTATGTAGTTTCCGTTGGGTTTTAGCCACAAGAAACTAGAACAAGTTATTTTTCAAAAAAGGCCTCATACATGTATTTTGGCTTTACAGTTCTTCTGTCTGTGCTGGTCTAACCCGAAATATTCCCCGACCCATAAACCTACTCAGGCAGGTGGGTTTTAACAGGTTAATGCTCAAACTGATTCACTTTTGTAGAAAATTCTGAATTTTAGACATTATGTTTTTATTTATGTTTTACACAACATCCCAACTTCTTTGAAATCTGAGTTAAACAGATAATGAGACATTTTATCGCAAGGCTGCTTGATGAGGGCAAGCATCATGACTGCAATTATTTTTTGCGTCCTGTATTTATTGGAGTGAAGCAGAAAGGTGTCCCCTTAACAGTGCATTTATCCAATTTAAAAAAATAAAATTCCATTGAAAAACAAATAAAATACTAATTGTATAACTTAGATGTATAAATCAAATAATACAATTATAATATATAGTAGTTGAAATAACAATAAAAAAAATGGCTATGCTACAACATTAGTGTATTTCCAAAACCTGCTGAAAACTATAAAACATGTATTGAGCAGATGAAAGCACACCGTTATAAAGGAAAAGGGAGCAAAATGTGGCACAATTGTCAATTTATTTCAATTGTTATTATTGGAAGCCAAAATTATAATTGATAATAAAGTTTGAATAATCTCCAAGCCCAAATGTATTTTTATCCATCTATATACATTGTAGTTTATTGCATAGAGGAGTAGAATTGTGTTTCCCTGGTCCTGGTGTAAAACAAAACAATGAAGGAATGAATTTCAGGTGCACACAATAAGATACAAAAACAGGGTCAAACATATAGTGCGAAAAACAAACATAAAGTGCAATGATAGAAAAATATAATTAAATAATAAGTGGTGTAAGTAAGTTAAATAATTGTAATTATAGGGTAGAGACTTTGAAAGTAAGTAAATATATACACGTCTAGGCTAAAGAGTTTATTCTGTCCTCATGATCACTTTGGTCTGGCAATAAAATCTGGCATAACACTGGAAACCAAAAAAAAAAAGAAAAAGAAATTTCACAAAATGGCCAATTTTCAGACTTCAATGAAATTTTTGGCATAACAGCCCGTAATTTACTGAGCAGTCCCACTTGGAGTTAATCTTTAGACTAATTAAGTATGATGCATACAATGCCACTTAAGTCAATGGAACTGAGCTCATTCCATATCCGTTTATTACTTTGCCAAGTGCTATTACATAAGTAATGAATAAAAGACAAACAGTGGAGAAAAGATTTGAAAACTACTGGAGGCAGACGAGGAAATGGGAGAAAAGGAGACTGTTTTTTCTCCTTTGTTACATGAGGCGTACAAATTACTTTTTTTTTTTTCAGCCGATGTTATTCATTTAAAAACGGGGCAAAGCCGTGCAAAGGAATCTTAGGTGATAGACCTCAATGGGTTTTAAAGTGACAAAGTTGCAGGTGGCAAAGGGAGAAAAGGAGATATGACATATAAGACAGCAGAAAGGGGAAAGATATTGCTTCCAGCATGATGCGTCCTGACATCTGCTCTCAGTCGCTCCCCCTGATCTGGACAAGTGAAATGATCAAAGTAAGCCCTTCGGGGACAGCGAACTTTAACAGTTACACTATTATCTAGAAAAAAGGCTGATACATGTTTATGTATCAGGGGTTGTCATTTTTAACATAGAGTACAAAAATGACAGTCATGACAGTGTCATTGTAATAAAAGGATCTGTCAACAAGAGAATTATCTTAATAACTTTTTAGGTATAATTAATTTTTTTTCGTCAGTGCTCTTGTTTTTACTCCAAATTAACTCTGAGAAAGTGGCAGCGTGCCATGCATTTTCTCCCACAAAATGAGGCAGGTTTTGCGGTCACAGCAATCACTGAAACTCAAAATCCTTCAGGAGCTGCCAAGTAGAATTTAGTGTAAGTATAGCGATGCCAAAGCAATCACAAGTACCTTGGATCCGTAAATGCAAGTGAATAGATGATTTTGTAAAATGCTCCAATAAAAAACGCTACACTGACTTGAATCTGACAAGCGAGACTGGAAGTGAGACAGAAGGGAAGAGTAAGCAAAAGGAAGACTGGCATTAACTGGTAAAGTGCTCTTCCTGCTCATCAAATAAAGATGCCTGACCCACTTAAATTTGCTGGTCTAGTGTTCGCATTACACGCAAAAATACACACACCTAGACGCAAACACACTCATGTAGATGAATCATGAACTTTGACCTGCTTCGCACAGGAATTAAACTCTTAATTTTCCTTTTCCTCTCGACACACCTTCACATCTGGTTGTGCATAAAATCTCACTCGCAAAGTTATTTTATAATTACTTTTGTTTTTTTTAGATCTCCCAGCCAGGCTTCAGGCTGTGAAAAAGAAAAGAGAAGAAACAGTGCAAAGGCGAGAATGACAGAATGGGGATATGGTGGGGAGGTGGTTGGTGTAAAGGGTTTGTGAAAGGCAGTGAATGCCAGCTGTCCAGATGCCTGTCTCCCATCTGTTTGAACCCCAACATCTAGCTGGCACCTCTTCTAGTGCTTACCACACACTCGTTCGAGAACACACAAACACACACACACACACACACACACACACACACACATACACACACACACACACACACACACACACACACACACACACACACACACACACATACACACACACACACACACACACACACACACACACACTGTCGCTCTCTCATACACAGAAACAAACTGGCATTGCTTCTGACACTAGCTGTGTTAGGCAGCTGTGGGATTGGGCACAGAAATGAGGGCTATCGCTAACCGCTAATCCATTTGTGTGTTTACCTTCATCACTAGGATTGTCAAGATCTCTCACATGCTACATAGTCCCACCTCCTGCTAATCCAAATCCCCCCTTCTTTCTTATAAAGTATCTCTTATGGCCCATTTTAAAACCATCTCCAGCTTTGAGCTCAGTATCCAGTGGACAGATTGGCTCCATATTGCTCAAAGTCCTTCATTCTCCCGGATCTGCTGCCGTTACCCTCCGAAAAACAGCAGAAAGGGCCTTCATTGTCCCTCAGAACCAGAGTTAGGGTTTTGTCATACGCTCAGTGTAAGTGTTTCTGTCCAAGAAGTGCATTCCCTTTTTATTACTGGGCATAGTTTGTACACACAGTTCTGCCTCCTCATGATGATCAACAGTAGTGCTCCCTTGGCTCTCTTGTTGTTGAAAATAGGCTTTCTGAGAACAACACTCACATCTTTGTTTGAGGACAGTAAACTGCCTCAAATTGAACAGCACAATGTTTCTGATTTATAATTTTTGTTCACTCCTGTGGTAACAAACCGTCACATTATTCTGTGAATCCAAATTAATCCTTTAAAACACCAAATTCACACCAGCAAGTCCAGTGTTCTACCAGGTAAAATTAATGTTTTTGTATAAGGAGAGCGGTTGCTTTGAAGAGAGCATAGATGGATATAACAGCTCCAGTTCTCTGTCTGACGTCAAAGTAAAGCGGTGAGAATATTCTAAATATAGCATACACTTAAACTGATATTGATTTTCATTTAGGTTGGACTTTTTAAAGGTGGCTAAAATATGTTTTGCTGCTGGCACCATCCTCAGCAGTACATTGCTAATCTTCCACACGCCCCTTTCATACTGTGTTTCCGCAAAAATGCAACGATTTTTTCATTTATACTGATTCCGCAACAGCAGAATATTGGCGTTCGTTCACATTGCAATCCAGCATTGTGGAATTAAGTAGTCCTGTCATGTAATAGAGCAGCTGCAGTATGTGTAAAATAAGCGACAGCAGCGACAAGTGAATTCAAAACAATAACGGTGGAAGAACTGCCCGTCATGCTGTTTTTTTGATGTAGAGATTCTACACTCAAGCAAAGTTGTTCTGCACTTGCTTAAAATTATTTTGATTACTGTCGGACACAAGTTAGTGGCATGTTTCAGATGATACGGTCCACTTCCTTTCTTATTAGTGTTGGTCACATAAATAATGTCACATATTTTCTGTCTTGCTGGCTCAGTCGGTTCACATTGATCTCACCTCTAATGGTCATGCTACTTAACGCCTCTGTTACTACCTCTGAAGGTGGTACAGAGCCGGGATCACTTGCTACCCCCATCACGCCTCTGGAACGGCATGTTCAGACTGAAGGCGAAAAGTCAAAGAGGCGGAAACACTGACTTTGGAGAGGTACCTAATACAATCCCACTTCCAAAAATCCAAACTATTTTTTCACACTTTTACAGAACTGCTTGTCAATTGGTTGAGTGCCATGATGCCGCTCCCCCCGACACCTTTCTGACAATCTGACATTCACACTCACTTCTTGCAGTGATTGGCCAGATGTGTGGAGGTGAAGTTCTCTCTCTAGCTTTTTTTGAAATTCCTTACACAGCTATTTATGTCCCTTTTCATGCGAACAACCAAGAAAGACACTATGAATGTGTCCAATAGAGACTTTGAAATGGGTGCCATGCCATCATCCCCATATTTGCTTTAACAATATCATGCCAACAACAAAGTAGTTGTGTTCTAAGCTTATTGTACTCTAATACGTTACAAAACTTACAACAAAAAAAAGCCACTGATAACTCACTATTGTGAGTAATGCATAATGTATATTACGATGACGTCCAATATGATGGTGAAAACATTGTGTTTCTGTGGTGTTGTGTTGCGCTGCACATTTCCAGTGACACTTGTGAGGTGCCACTAGTTGCCATGCAACCAATAGCTTTCCACAAGTTGTCATTCCTAACTTGAAAGGTGATTATTAGGGATGGGCAGTTCAACATGCTTTCAAAGTAAGCTATTAAAAGGACCGAAGATTATTAAAATATAATGCACAAATTTCATGTCGTGATCATGAGGTCGCACAATATGTTTCTGAGGCTTCACTAGAGGGGCATTATAGAAGAAGAAAAAATCAAACGGTTTGTAAATGTTGAGAAATAAAACCCTTTTTTTTTATTATTTTACATTATGTTACTTGTCAGTGGTGTCTCCCCTGGCATTATACTTGTCACTCAAACTGAAATGGAACCAGTAAACTCTAAAGTTTATCTTCAAAGTGTAGCCTATGACATAACACATCTCTGGAATGGTTTGAAAACCACTTTGCAGCGACCTGAAACTCACTTTGAGAAAGCTGATCCATCACTGTGAGCAATTTGTTGCCTGTGAAAGTTTCATAATCAGAGCTGCGGTTGTGAACAGAGAGTGTTTTGAAAACTCTCCTTGTTTGTGTGTTCTCTCTGTAAGATTTGAGAGTTGGCTGCTGAGCAACAACAACTTCTTCAATGTAAGAATTGGTCAAGTTCACATTGCCCCTTTAATGTTTGCTTTTCCGTGTTCTGGATTTGTCAGCAATAAGAGCTTTAAAAATGGTTCTCTGCTCGCACTGGCGTGACTGAACACTGAAAAATAATAAAAAAGTAAAAAAAAAAAAAAAAAGTAAGAAATAAAGGTGATGAAATGTTCACTGTGATAGTGAGAGGAATACAACATGCAAATGCACCTTTTCGGGTCATTTGTGGCTCTGAGTATCACCAAAAAAGTGTAATTTGCGTTGCTCTTCTGTCTTCTGCTATGGATGTTAGGTAGCAGAATACAAATGAGGTGTTTAAACTAATAAACTGCACACTTGGACACACACCTACGCTGATTCTCAGATACCAACACATGCGTTAATAATGCATTTCGACCAAGTGCATCGGGGAGTGTATATTGAGTTACAATGCAAAGCACTCAGCTACAAACTTAATTTAATACTTATATCTTTGTAGCCACACATTTGCCTGTGTGTGGATAGGCAGTGTGTGTGTGTGTGTGTGTGTGTGTGTGTGTGTGTGTATGTGTGTGTGTAAGATGTAGAGGATGTCATAACAGAGGAGACAGGGGATCAGATTAGGGAGCTGTGCACATCTGTCAGCATGCAGCCATCTTCAACACCATTAGATTAGAGCTAATGAAGACACTGTGTGCATGTGTCTGTATATTTGTTAGTTTGGGACACACACACACGCAGAGGAGAGAGGGTGAAAAGAGAGAGAGTGCCTGGAACCGATTCCTTGCTCTGACATCAGCTGCTCAGGTCTCATAAATCAGGCAGGGTTCCTGGGGATCGATTAAAAGCAACATGACAAAGATTGGTAATAGAGATGTGACACGTAGTCCAACAGAAAGACCCAGGAGACTGAAGGATACGGGGAATTATAAGAGTTTCATAAATAAACAAAATATTTGTGGGAAGGGAGCAAACGGTGAGAAGTGCAACGATAGCAAGAAGACGAGGTGGGAGAGTGCAAGAGACGGAGCAAGGGGAGAGCGTAATATAAAAAGGGAGAGAGAGCGATCTTTCCTCCATGCTGCTTCAGCCTTCCTTTCAAATTAGAGCAGCCCCGTCTCCTGAGAATGTGACATTTTCACGGAGCAAGCGAGGGAGAGATGGAGGTTCGGAGAAGGGTGGGGGGGTGGAAGACAAATGGGGAAGGGGGGCAGAGAGGCGACTGCAGGTTCTCAGAAGTGGGAAGATAGAAGAATAGAGGGAGAATCAGAAAGAAAGAAAGAAAGAAAGAAGGCAGCAGCAGAGGAGTGTGGGGGGGGGGGGGGGGCAGGGTTTTACTTGGTAGTGTTAGGGATGGATGGAGAGAATGATGAGAAGGGAGGAGTGTGTGCGGGGGTTATTAGTCCACCCTCCAGAGGCTACTAATGCACTGACCTTCATTAACTCGCATTACTGTCGGTGTGTGTGACTGTGTGTGCGAATGTGCAACTCTCTTTAGTTAACACTCATTACAGAGTCTTTGTTTAAAGGCCAGTAAACTAATGAAGTCATTAAATAAGTGGAGAAAATCCTGATTCAAGTATTGAAATGGGAGACTGAGGTAACTTTAAGGACAGCCACTGGAACACTTAGACACACATATAAAACAGAACACAGTGATGAAACACACTGTTGCAGCATGTTGGCGAATGCCATTTTCAATACATAGGATAAACTCTGATGAGTACATGCAGCCATCATTATAGTTCTCTGAGGAACAGGATTTCAGGGATAATTATTAATTAATGATATTAATGGTCATAGAGGGCTAATTCAGATCGACGTGGGGTTGTATGAGGGACCAGAACATAGTTAGTGCATTACATAGCCTGAACAAGTAGGCAGGAGGCCGACACATAAGCTAGGTAATGTTAAAAATGGGGTAAGCAGCCAAACCCAATTTTAGCCATCTTAAAAAAGGACCAGGTAAAAAAAAATGTATGTCACTTTAATGTGTCAATGTGCTATATTCAGAATATTTTCACTGCTTGACCTTGCCGCCAGACAGCCCTGTTTGAGTTGACGAGCAGGAAATGAAACATTAATCTACGCTCTCTTCAAAGCTATCAGACTCCATAGACATAAACAGGAATTTTACTAGGGGTGGGTAAAAATATTGATTCATCAATGCATTGCAATATATATTTTTCCCAATTCAATATTGATTCATTAAATCCTCTGAATCGATTCAACCTCCTGGCCAGTGGGGGCGCCGTGAACTTTTGTAGTCTAACTGTGCACAACGTCAGCAACTGAAAGCAGCATGGCTAATTATAAACAGTCTGCGGAGATCATAAACATAGTGATTGTGAATTAACGACATCGCAAACTGTGCACAGTGTCCGGTGCTTGTTGTAAACAAACAGAGATCGCTAAGTGAACACCTCCTACAGCAGCAGCACATACACACTGTACTGCTACAGAGCTAACTGTAGCTAACTGCCGCTCTTCTTAACAAGCCGGCCTCTGGCTCGTTAGCGGTTTGTTAAGAAGAGTAAGAAGGAGTCGCTGGATTTATCTCCAGTCGCTTTCTTGATAAATACTCGCTAAATTTAGCAAAAATTAGCTAAGTTGGGAACACTGCTTTGGCGGCTTATACAAAGTGTTGTTGTCGTGTAGAGTACTACGTCACATCCCGCTTAGCGATCTATCCAATCGGTAGCCAGGCTGTTTTCAGGGGTGAAAAAAGACCCTGCTCTTCTAATCTTCTTGTGCTAATGCTTTATTTTCAGTTATTTTATTGCTCAAAAATGTTATGTGAGTTATATCACAATTGCCAAAAGAAAATAAATATAATTTAAGTTTACATGCACTTTACTTGAATGTTAATACAGTACTGTAATTTTTTTTTTTTACTTTTGTAGTCCGTTTTCAGTATTATTGTACTAATGCTTTATTTTCAGATGTGTTTATTGCTCAACAATGCTATGAATTATACCATGGCTGTTCATATGGGCATGAAAATAAATAATTATTTGAAAATGATCAATAGGTACTCTGATTAATTGTTTGTGTAATTCTACTTATTATTGAATCGATATCGAATCGAATATTCTAAAGACGAACTTCATATTCTGTGCACCGTAGGGATGTGATTCTGTCACTAATGTTTGTTTCATCTATCTATCTATCTATCTATCTATCTATCTATCTATCTATCTATCTATCTATCTATCTATCTATCTATCTATCTATCTATCTATCTATCTATCTATCTATCTATCTATCTATCTATCTATCTATCTATCTATCAAGGCTCTACTTGATACTCAGAAACAGCTGCGTTCTCAGATCTCCAACTTTACCTTCAACCTGGGATTCTCTGGGAAGTTCTACCACACAGGTGTGTAGTGTTTATCTCCTTTCCGTCCAACATTTAAGAAAAGACATGATCTTTACATTTTATGTCGAGATGCTACTCGTCTAGTCTGGGTCAGAGTAGTTTATTTTTATGTGGATGTTTCACAGAATCAATAATTTTTAAACAAAGATTTCTACATAAACTTTAACAGCATAGAACACAATGTATCTATCAGCTCACTTTTTCCTGAGATATAAGATAAATAACAATTACTTTCTTTGAGAGGTCATATATTGTATTTGTGTATTATAAATGTTTTACTAAAAGGAAATCTAAGGCTGGCATTATTTGATTTATATATGTGCCTTGCAGTAAATCACCCAATATATATATATATATTACACTTAAAGTAGGAACTAAAATACTAAATAAAATTAAAAAAAGACTGAAAAAAAAGAAAAAGAAAAAAAAGATGAGCTTTCAGAGTAACCAATCCCACACAGTTTCTAAAGCTTTATTAGTTATGGAGTAATATTCATACAAACATATTTTTTGATGATCTGTTGTGCATTCTAAGCTCTGTTTTTCCAAGGACAGCTTTTATTGATTTTCTTGTTAACATATCTGAATCTGCAGCAAGAGAACAAATTATTACGATACAGTGGAAACTAAATATAGACGTGGGACTGTGCATAATTATCCAGTAATTAGAAGAAATCTGATACAAAATAGAATTTGTTATTACCGTAGCATCTGTTATTGCTATAGCATGACTTTTAATCACCATGGCATCAGACCACCACCTTATTTAGCAACACGGCCTTATCACAACCCTGTTGCCTGGTGATACGCTAACCTTACCTTACCAGCAAGAACTTGAACACAGCAGCAATCCTTAATGTGCTCTGAATCTGCATGAAGCTTCCATTTGTACATGATATTCTCTGTCCTTTTGTCCTTGTATGAATGTGTGCGCTTTTTTAAATGTGTACAGGGACGGTGGAAGAGGACGAGGGCGACGATTTACTGTTGAAGTATGTGGATGAGTTCTGGTGGTTTCCCCACATGTGGAGCCACATGCAGCCTCACCTCTTTCACAACGAGTCCTCACTGCTGGAGCAGATGGTCCTCAACAAGGAGTTTGCTCTGGTGAGAAGGATGCACACGCACACACACACACACACACACACACACACACACACACACACACACACACACACACACACTCATTTCTTGCAGCTGTCTATTTCCTTGCTGCTTTCTTCTTCTTGTGTGTCCTTTTAATCATGCTCCCTTCCCATGATTGCATTTTCTTCAAGGACGTCTGTTGCACTTAGTAATTGTTTTTTTGTTGCTGCAGCAGATTGCAGACGTGATGTTTGCAGGTCGAAGCGTTCTAACCATATGCACATATGCACAACAGTTTCTAATATACGACAATTTAACATTGTGATACGGTTGCAATTTTAAACATGTTTAGGCACCAACAATACTTGGTTAGAATAAAAAAATAAAATAAAAGCATCTACTTCCGTAAGTAGCTGCTTAATATGTACATGACGTAGAAAGTGATGTAGAATGTGATGTAGTTAAATACTGAAGTTAACTCAGGAATATGAATTAAAACAAAGAAAACAGCAACAGTTACTTTTGGTTTCAAAGGGGGCATGAATACTGGTCTCTACCAGTCCATCAACCTCAATATCCTCCATACGTGGACTTTGTCCTTCTTTATACCACAGTCTAACACGCCAACATGCATCATTATAAGCTTCCTCCTTGCTTATGATTATAAGATGATGATTAGTTATGTACAAATTATAGTGCATTACTTTTCAAAGACACTGTAAATCACTTTTCCTGTACTGTGTCTTATCTGTTGTTAAGGTCTAAAATGTGTTTTAATTTCCACAAGCCAATGCTGTAGGGGATGCACATGAAATACATTGACACTGAATGCTCGGCATATGTGTACAACATAAAGTAGAATTACACTTTCTACAGAACATAATTGCTTAGTCAAATCACTTGCATATGAACATATTTAAGATGCAGAGTTGGTAAAATGGCTGTACTTTTGGAACAAGAATGCTTTGCAAAATGTACCATCATGTACTCATTTTCTAAAGCAAAACAAAACAAACAAAATGTAACATCCCTGTTGGGGAGTGATGCACTTATTTTGATGGGCACACCTGAGCCCTGTTAATGTTTCCTGTTTAATCTGAAGTCCACAAGGTCGAACGCTTTTGTTTTGTTTCCTGTGCTTTGTTAGGATGTGAGTGAGTGAGTGAGTGAGTTAAGGTGGTTTGTGTGACCCTATTGGAGCGCCATATCACACATACAATGCAGTGAGGGGGGCTGGTTCATGGTGTTGAAGGTGAACGTGATCATAAAGTGTGATCCCTCACCTTTATTGTACACACACATACATACTCCACTCCCTCATCCCCTGACCGCTGATGCTTAGCTTTGACAGTGTGTGTAGGTGTGTGTCAGAGCGAAGGACAACACCATCAGTCTGCGAGATGCACCCAGCAACCATCCACCCTCACACTCCCACACATACACATGCTCACACAAGCTATTTTTTTTTCATTTCCATCCTGAAGGCCAGCATCGTAACAAACACAACACAAACCACGCGCTTCTTCTACAAGGTCAGGTTGTTGGGCTCATGTGTTTATGTCCCGCCTTGTCCTTTGTCAGAGTTGTAAATGTGCTATAACTTCTGTTTATGTATATAGCCCTCACATACGTGTCTGTCCCTGCTTATGAATGTCCTCCACCTCCAGGAACACCGCATCCCGGTGGACATGGGCTACGCCGTGGCCCCTCACCACTCAGGCGTCTACCCGGTTCACCTGCAGCTGTACAAGGCTTGGAGACGCGTGTGGAACATCCAGGTCACCAGCACTGAGGAGTACCCGCACCTCAAACCTGCTCGCTACCGCAAGGGCTTCATCCACAACAACATCATGGTGAGGAGACATAATTAATCAGATTTCTGTGAAACGCCTCAGGGGTGCCTCAGGATCTGCGCAAATGCACACATGTGCAAATGTGTGTGCTCATCCAAATGCACATCCATTAATGCACTTTAACTAATTGACATGTTTCTGCACAAACGGGAAAAATGATTAACACATTCTCCACCACCTACTGGGCGTTTATTATTGAATATCTATTTTTAATTCTAATTTCAAAATAGATTTCAGTCTTTTCACAGTTACCCATGAAGTTGGAATAACTTTGTTTTCAGACACAATTCTCTATTAATTGTGGTTTCATTTTCATTGTGATATGTCTAGAAGAACGTTTTGAGAAAATATACACTTGATGTGAATAAATCACATAGTCATAATCATTTCATGGAAAGAGGTAAAAAAATACATTATTTATTCCAACTTCTAGAAAACATCTCTATGATTATTCAGCATTTTTATAATCCTAATTTCAGAAAAATTGGGAAATGTAAATAAGAGAAGAATTCAGAATTCTATATATACAATAAAACAAGAGTTTGACAGTTTGGGCATTAAATATTATGTTTTTTCAATTGATTATATGTCCAAAAGGGTAAGCAAATGATCACAAACACCATATTAAACATTTGGTAGGATAATGAAATGGTGACATTCTGGTAAATGTATCCATTTTCTGTGTTGCTGGGTTGGAGATGTGTGTGAAGCATCCATATTTCAGAATTTGTACCTTCTTTGAAGCAACATCAATATTTAAATGCACAATATGTGAATTCTGTCAGAATCTGCCATGAGGGCTCTCTAAGTCAAAACAGTAACAAAAGAGTTTCACAATGGCCCAGCTGTGGCCTGTAGCTCCTGCAGTCAGCTTCTCCCAGGTTGGATTCCTTCATTGTTCATCATTCAGGAGGTTTTTACCAGAAGCCGAATTATAAGCAGAGGTCTCAATACTCTCCACAACAAACAGACCTGGAGAGTTAAACCGATAGAAACACAGAATAAAGCAGTTTCAAGTTAAATCTGTATTTTTCTGACACTGTTTGGCGGACACCTGCTGCAAACGTTTGCTCTGCTTATTTCTCTGATAACTTCAGAACCAGATGTCTGGTGACTGAAATCTTTCATGCAGTTTAAATATATAGTAAATGGCTAGTTCTCAAAAGTTTATTGTAAAAATGTGACTTAAAAAGTAAATAAAAAACATTCTGTAGGGCTGGAGATAGTAATACTTTAGCTTGCTTTTCCACAGTGGTTCCCTAGACACAAGTACCTGCTGCTGCTGCTGCTGTGTGTAGACACATTTTATAAAATGTGTTGGCCTGGCAGACAAATAACAGATGTGTGTGTTCTCTGACAAAAAGAGGTGAGACAGGTTAGTCAGATAAACATGATGAATAGAATTTCTCTATGTTATCATGTTTTTTTTCTTCTTACAGTAACAGATCATTGCTCATGCAGAGGTTATAAATTAAGCTTAACACTCAAAGTATGTTATATTGTGTCCTTGCCTGCCAGGAAGGAGAAAAAAAGCTTAATTCACCTGAAAATAAAACCGTGAATTGTAAATTCCTAGAGTTGCTTCATCAAAGCTTGAATGCAGAATCATTTAGTCACAAGAGTCTGTTTGGATTCTTTTATCTTACTTTGAAAAACTGTTTTTATCTACTGTCTCTTCGTTCAAATAAGTGTTTGCTGAATAGTAAATTGTGTTCTGATTGTTTCTTGCGGTCTTAAACAGAAAATCAATGAGGCTGTGCATGGTGTGTAACCTCTGTGCAGACGCGTGCATGTGTGTGTGTGTGATATGTATTCTTTGACCTCGCCTCACCACGGCTCTATGCTGATTTAATATTTAACGGCTTCCCAAGGCGGCTAAAGGGGTTATATTCTCTGTGTGTATGCATCTGTGTGCATGTCTATATTTGTATATGTGCAGGATGTTTATCATAGAATAAAGATCTAGTAATGAGAGCATTTTTACACTTTCATGCCCCAATAAATAATTCATCAGTCACTGTTCGAGACAGCAATAGAATGAAACTTCTGTCGCCCATTCCACCTAAGCAAGTTGTCTTTGTCCCTCCCTCTGTCTCCCCTCCTCCTCTTTATTCACATGTCAGTCAGGCTCTTTGTCAACGTGCACAACTGCTCTCTTATTGACAAAAGAACCAATCACATCTGACACCAAAATTACCAGTCCGTGTTGTTCTGCTGTATTTGTGTCTTGAGCAAACAATTTGAACCGACAGTGATGTCAATTTCCTAATCAGTGCTTGAAGTCTGCTTTTATTTCTTGACATATTGTCACAGTGTCATAAAAGACAGCCACTTAATCCCACGTCCTTTCAATACAATAACAAGCAGACACTTTGACAGGCTATAATGTGTTATTATACATTATCAATAGTAAGGTATTGTGAAGCATCTGTGAATCACTGAGTTAGATAACAAGTCATTGAATAAAAATACATATTCAACATGATACATCACAAAGCAAGACAGAAAATAGGAGAAACAAACTGTGAGCAAAAAACAACTCGGTTTTGTTTTATACAAAAAGAAAACTTTTTGAAGAAAAGCTGAAGAGGAAATAGAGGCTGAAATAAAATGAAATCCCTCGAAAAATCAATCTTAATGATGTATGGAGCTGTTCTCACAAACATTGTGTTTGAAACTTTTGTTTTTATTGTCTTTCAAATAAAACTTCAAACAATAGTTTTCATAAACTTCAATACAAATCAGATCAGTTGTTGAAAGTTGATGATCACATTAAGAGTGAGCTTCCATTTTCCTTGCTCTGATAAAAAAATATCGTCAAAACAATCGTATATATATTTTTCCATATCGTTTCTATTACAATATTGGAAAAAAAGCGGCAGCTGAACTGCGTTACGTCAATATTTATATTATTTGGACAGCGTTTTATGTTCTGAACCCTGCGTGAATACTTTACTATACTATTTATAGAGTATTTATTTATTGAATTACCAGAAAACATCTTTTATCTAGATATGTATAATATACACGGTTGCCCATAAAGTTTGAATATTTTTTGTATAATTTTATGTTTGGAAGAGATTGATTTATAAAGTATTGAGAAGATATATGCACTTTACCTGTCAAGAATAAATCACATTGTCACAATCATTTCATCGAAAGAGGTAAAAGTATTTTATTCCACCTTTATGGACGGCCATGTAAATATGAAATAATAATTATAGTTTAATATATATATATATATATAGTTTAATTTAATAATAACTTAGGATAGAAGATGTTGGCCTTATCACCCAGCCCTTCTCTGGTGATCACGGGAAAGCCTGTACAGTTCAGTCAGTCGTAATTTGATCCTCTCAGGAAAAGGTTATGATGAAATGACCTCTAGGAAGTACAGCTGGACCTCAGGTCTATGAATTAGAATTAGCTACCACTGCTGGTCTGAGGTATCCAGTATTATTTAAAAGGACTAGTGTGTATAGAATGACCTTTTATAACCTCAAGGATACACAGCCTCATGAAACTTTACAACCACAAAGTAGAGACCTACGGCATTCAGAGGATGTATGGCTTATTGACAATAAGGCGGTTCCTCAGCCGTTACCAGAACAGAGTGATTCGATACGTTTTTGCAATAGTGCTCCTCAAGGTCTTGGTGTCTTAATATGGTATATTGGAATGCTTTCTGACCTTTTCTAAAATGATTTCTTGAGGTCAAAAATGGTTATATTTAACACTAAATCTGTGTAACATATAGTATCAACCACACAACTGCTGCAGTAACTTAATTTTGCAGGGGAATCATATTCATTCCATCATATTCTTCCACGCCTAGAGATTCAATTTATTTTGAGAATAACCATTTAAAAAAAAAAGAATTTCGTACCAACATTACCAAAATGTGCTCATAAAAAAAATGCAGCCTAAAGTTCAAATTAAATTCAGTAACAACTAAGCAAACAGCATCTGTTGATGAAGATCATGCTGTTGTTGGGTTGTTTTTTTTTTCAAATTATGTGGTTTTGGTTGCGTTTTAGCCACATGCTAAATAATCACAGCTGCAGAAACTAGAATATGTTATCATTCAAATTAGGCTTCATACATTCATTTTTCATTCATTCATTTTGGCATTAAAGTTTTTCTGTTTTCTGTGACCAAAATGTAATTTGGTCTAATCCTAAATCTTCCCCTACCACTAAAACTGTAAGGCAGATGGTTTTCAATAGGTTAAAGAGTTCAACTGATACTCTGTTTTGTCAATAGAAACTCTGAATTCTGAATGTGATGTCTATTTTTGCACCATAGAAACTGTGGATATTGTATCGTAGCCATTATTAAATACTGTATATTGAGACTCAGGAACAATGTGAAAGCAGTGCATAAACATTGTGAAGAGGTCCATCTGTTGCCCCAAGACACTGCATGCTGCACTGACTAAATAGCAAAGGGAGACTAGGAAAAAGACAAAACAAACTCAGAAATTAGCTCATGGATGAATAACAGTCTTTTGAGAAGATTTTTTTTGTGGTGCTTTGTGCGTGCAGAATTAAAAATTTTAATAATTTCACATTTAATCATAAATCACCTGCTGAGCTTTTAGATTCTCATAATTAATCTCGCCTCCTGACCTCTCATTAAGTTACACTGGCACATCACTCTCAACCTTCTCATTTCCCTCACCTTTCACATATTTTCACTTCCAATTTCTCTTGCAATTTTGGTCTATTAATCTCTTTCCCCTCTGCCCCTTGCTCCATCTTTGTTTGCTCTGAGGAGGACAGGAAGTTGTCTTAAGGCTGTAAAATTGGTGTTTGTGTGTCTCTGTCAGCAGATTGAGAGCCACCCACTGGACCCACAGTATCAGAACAAATCAGACTGAGATATGGGATTGTGTCTGAGTGTGTGTACGTGTGTGTGTGTGTACGTGTGTGTGTGAGTATTTCTTTTTAAAATGTACTATATCAGTTTGAGCTATAGCTCTGTGGATAATTGGTTTGGTGAAATAGTGCTGAGTGTCTGTGGCTCTGGTGGCCTTCTCCCTCTCTCTCTCTCTCTCTCGCTCTCTCTCTCTTTCGTGTGTGTGAGGGTGAGCGACTGCAGTGTTTTATAGATAAACCAATATCTGCGCTTCCAGCCTTTACTCTCTATTTCACACAGAGAAGTGCTCCACAAGGAGTTCACAATAAAGACCTTCTTCTTCTCTCTCTTCATTTAAGTCATTTAATGACCTAATGAAAAAGAGATTAATTAATCCTCTGTTTAACACTTGATCCAGCCCGCTGTTCGTCTTAATGCTTGTGTTGAGGACATTATTTTTGCCTTTTTTTTATAAATAGCATAGATCAGTGATTCCAAGTCAGGGCTTCTTGTAGCCGAGGGGATTTCAGGGGATATGTAGTTACCAGGGGATTCATTGAAATATTTTGGCTTAGCTCAATTAATTTGAAAAAACAAAAGACAAAAAAACAACAACAATTTGACAAGAAAACAAAATATCAATGTGTTTATTATCATATATTGAGTCAGCTGTCAACTACATTTTTTGTAATTGAGTGTGTGAAAAGTAGCTAGCTAGCAAGAAGTCAGAGTTAGCAAAACACTTAGCTTAAAGTTATAAGTAAATGCTTGAAAAATAGCTAAAAATAATGAATTCATATAGTTAACTAACTAGAAGTAAGGGATACATGACTGAAAAAGATAACTAAAAGTAATACATATGCAGTTGAAATAGTTAGCTTAGAGTTATTGTTAAATAGTTGAAATAGCTAACATAAAATGTTTCGCTTCTGCCACTAGTAGAACAAATGCAGACTTGACCAAACTCTACTAAACACAAACAGTTTATTTGTATGAAAGCAATTCGGGAACAATATTATATGGTATATGGTAAAATTTGAATGAGAAAATATTGTGAAAAGTGAATCTGATAGCGGTGCAGGGTTAGCTCTTAAAGAAAAGGTTGGGAAACACTGTCAGAGATAAGTTTAAGTATATATTTCCATCGGCTACAATACTTTTCTCTAACACACAGTGGATACTTTGTTAAATCTCTAACAATTGTTAGTATTACAGTTGAGGTAAGCTGATGATTCTGATGTTAAAATATAAAGCCGAAAACATCTCACGTCAATATGCCATTGCTGTTGAATAAAAATGTCTTTTTTTATGGTGAATTCTTGTTCAACTACAACTCTGTTAGATTTATTAGAAGCAATGAAGGAATCTGAGTATTTGACATGTGGGTACCTTCCTTTCATAAATCAAAGCATGAGTATGTTACTCACACAGGGCACCACGGTGTTTCGTGGCCAAGGGTGCTTGGTGCACCAGCTTGAGGTGGGATTAAAAGTAATCCATTATCGTCTCCTGCCGCTTTAGTAAACAACAAGACACCAAAATACCAAACAGGTGTAGGTGGGGAATAGTGCCTGTGGAAGACTTTACTTCACCAGTGCAATTCACACACCTGCATGAAAATGAAGCACCTCTATCGCTGCAGTGAAGTAATCTTAGCTGGATGGCTCTCCATGTCCTTTGGCAATTTGACTCTTATGTCCATAAGAGTTAAATTTCTACTGCAGCCATGTTGACCCGCCATTACAGGAAAGGCGCTGGTGGTGCTAATAACATTTAATGATGGCTCCATTCTATTTAAGTGTCCCCGTGATCCATGCCAGTGAGCCAGCATGCACAATACCAGAGTCAAACACCAAAATGGAACAGAGCCATTTTTATGTCCTTAATTACACCTGTGCTTTTTATCTTATCACAAGTCAAAATGCCAGCTGTGAAAAGTGTCTATTACTTTCTATGTGACTTCAACCATCTGTAGATTTGGCACCTGTGCTTCTCCACTGCGACAGGTAACTTTACCATATGCTGGGTGACGCTGCACATCAGAATGTGCCTGACCTGCCCTGCGGTCCGTTTCTCATATTTACAATCTGCCGTGTGACGAGCTTCAATCTATGCGGTGTATTTCATCCTTACATCTGTCATCTTTTATGCTGCTAGATTAATAATTTCTGGTATTTTAAGTCATCTTTGTTCATGCTGTGTCTTTGAAATAGCTGCGTGATCAGCACTTTCAAAACACCAACACACAGAACAGTTTCCTGTTTAATCTCAAATCATTGTATCACAGTGGTTTCACCTGCCACTTAAAGGGGAACATCAAAGTGTGTTTACAGGTGGTGGGGAGTGCTACTGCATATGTACAAAGTTGTAGTAAGCCTTTTGTGGCTTCAGGGGCAGCTAAACCAAATCTAATAAATGTGCTAGAGCTCTTATACTACAAGTTTGAAATGAAAAAATCTGGTGGTGTGGAGTGATAAAGAAGTGAGAACTCTGTAGCTCGCACTTCATCTCTGCTGGATGCTAGCACCTGGAGGCAACATTAGCTATAATGCACCCAAATCCATGGTTGTATAATAAGACACAGATACGGTGCCGCCGCTCAGCCTTGCTTCCAATGTTGCCCAGTGGTTGCTTTCCGTACTGCATTAGAAAACACCTGTTATAATACATTTGTGCCAAAGTCTCTGAACATACTGTCGGCAATTGAGTTGCATTGTGGGTAATGTAGGCAGGTTTTTTGACAAAGAAGACGAATGCATGGAATATAAAAGGTTCTGCTGCATTGATTTTGATGCACCTGTTAACCACACTTTGCTTGCTTGACAATTTGTTCCTTTGCACTTCCTCCACAAGCTGAACATATGAAGGATACTAACAACTCCTCCTTTTATCTGTATGTATGTGTGTGTGTGTGTAGGTGCTGCCCCGCCAGACGTGTGGTTTGTTTACTCACAACATCTACTATAAGGAATACCCTGGTGGACCTAAAGAACTGGACAAAAGCATCCGTGGGGGAGAGTTATTTCTCACCATGCTGCTCAACCCAGTGAGTCACAGAAACCACACACACACACACACACACACACACACACACACACACACACTCAAACAGATATACAGAGTGAGAAATAGCTCGGAAGGGCTGTTACTTTCTGTTTTGAATTTTGCAATTTAAAGAGGCACCAACTGGGTTTCCCGCTCTCTCTGTAAAGGTAACTTCCTCTCTGTCTGGTTCATTCTTTTTCATTTCTGCTTTATGTGTGTGTGTGTGTGTGTGTGTGTGTGTGTGTGCGCGAGCGTGTGTGTGTGTCTCTCTTTTCCTGTCAGGGGCTGCTTCTCACTGTGGAGCTGTGTTCATCTCCCCACTTTAAATTAGGTCACACCACAGGGGGAGTTGCTGTCACACACACACACACACACATCCTCCTCCTCTCGCTTACTCCTGCTGTGTGTGTCAGTTCAACTCGATTCTGCTTTGAATTAAGAAACAGAATTAGGTTTTGGTGGCAGTTAAAATGCTCGCATACACACTCACGTGCACACACACACACATGTAGTTATAGGTAGGCACAGAAATTCCCAGGAATTATCTCCAAACAATCTCTCTCACACTCACACACTCACAGGCACATGCATAAGCACATGCACAAACACACACAGAGGTGCTCATAGACCAGCAGTAGGCTGTATTGAAGTGTCAGGTAGGGGAGTGCTGAACTAGAGGAGCTGTCAGAACTCAGCGAACATCACAGAGTCAAGTGCAGCTTCGCACAACAACCCAATCTATTCCTTTCTTCTCTCTCTGCTCCACTTTGTCTCTGTCTGTCTTTCTTTTTGTTATTCTTTCTTCTTTCTCATTCTCCGCCTTTTGTCTCTTACCCCTGACATCCTTCTTTTTATTTGTTTCTTTGTTTTGTCTGCCGTTCTTCACTGTTTTATTTATTTAGATGTGTTTCTTATTCATGCTGTCTGTCTTCTGTGTCCCAGCATGTCAGTGCATCCCTGATTCTTCATTTGATGTTTTCACTCTCTTAAAATGATAATGATACATGGCAGAAAATATTGTATGGACTTGTTGTTCTGCTGTAAATTGACATTATTATAACAAAATAGGAATTTGTTCATTTCCGTTTCAGAAGAATTCTTAGAGTTTCTTAATTTTGCTGTTCCTCACGTTTTTGTATCAGGTCTCACCTTCCAAAAAGAAAAGAAAAAATAGTGCTTTGGTGCAGATGAAGTGGAGCGTTTTACATTTCCTCTGGCAGGGACAATAGTTTTCTAATACTGTAATAGAAAATGAACTGGGTGGTTGACACAGTGTGGAAAAAAAACTAGAGGGAATATAATTTTTCTGTTTAAGGGGGGATTTCTACGTCAGTGGGCAACGTGTCCTGGTGAATAGTCACCTGTGCCTGTAAAAGTCCTTCTCAAACCAACCACTTCAGCACAAGTCATCATGGCTGACCGAAGATACTACATACTGTTGAGGATGGTCAGTACTGTTTCTTAAGATTGAAGATAACAGAAGGGCCTTGTAAAATGGAAATACCAAGGTTTTCAATTCTGAAAGGGCACTATAACCTAAGGTTATTCTCTTTTACTGGAGATTTAAAAGGAGGTACATTAAAATATGATAGAATCTTTCACAGACATGGAGACATGCAGTCGGTAAAAATGACTGACATGTAAAGTTTGATTGAATTGAATAAAAATGTGTTTCTATGAAATGTATGGACATTAATCCACCTCATTTTTAACACTTT